>NW_010510075.1:50076-54579 GCF_000687285.1 Phaethon lepturus
AAAAAGCTATCCCCTAATCTTCCGGTCTCCCCCAAAACTCCAGATACAATTTGCTATAATGGAAAAACAGAAATATCAGTGGAAAATCCAACATATATCTGCCTTCCTGTGACAAAATACTATATCCAATTACTCCAAATTATGGTTATTATAATGTACAGATATTAAAAAAATAATTACCAAGATTACTTATAAAAAAGTTAAAAAACATCTTTCAGATGCCTATCTCTGTTAACAAACTGTTGTGTGTTGAAAATGTTCCCTGTCTCTTCTACAGGAATCACTTCAGTGCTGCGTTATCTCTTGCTTTTCCTGCCCCAGAACTTTGAAAGTCAGAGGATAACTTTCTCTACATTTATCTCTAGTTCCTAAGGAAGTTGTTGATATGGAAGTGCTCCACAGAATCACACAGAATCACAGAAACACTAGGTTGGAAAGGACCTTCAAGATCATCAAGTCCAACCATTAATCCAGCGCCACCATGCCCCCTAGACCATGTCCTGAAGCGCCACATCCACACGTTTCTTGAACACTTCCAGAGATGGCGACTCCACCCCCTCCCTGGGCAGCCTGTTCCAATGCCTGACCACCCTCTCAGTGAAGAAATTTTTCCTAATATCCAATCTAAACCTCCCCTGGCGCACCTTGAGGCCATTTCCTCTTGTCCTATCACTAGTTACTTGGGAGAAGAGGCCAACACCCTCGTCGCCACAACCCCCTTTCAGGTAGTTGTATAGAGCGATAAGGTCTCCTCTCAGCCTTCTCTTCTCCAGACTAAACAACCCCAGTTCCCTCAGCTGCTCCTCATAAGACTTGTGCTCCAGACCCCTCACCAGCTTCGTTGCCCTTCTCTGGACACACTCCAGCACCTCAATGTCCTTCTTGTAGTGAGGGGCCCAAAACTGAACACAGGATTCAAGGTGCGGCCTCACCAGTGCCGAGTACAGGCATTTCAACAACAGAAAAATCTCAATTTGTACAGACATATTATTTCTTAAAAATTGTTATAGTTAGAAGGCTGCCAACATGATAAAAATGTGTGTTTTCTTTTTATTATTTTTAAGTGACAGATATCTACTAAAATTACTAGACTTTTTTTTTTTACTATGATAAAACAAAAATAAAGAAGTTTGGTGATGAAAGAACAGCTATAAAAAAGAAAGCAAGTTTTCAATAGCAAGTCTGGCTCCAGATGCAGAAAAAAATTGCAGTTGAAGGTCCATTAGAAACATATATCCTGCCCAAATTCTTCACTTTGGAATAAGTTAGTAAATGGGACTGCAGCAACCACTAGTGATGTGAATTTATACAGAAGATAATTATCTTAGAATTAGAAGAAATTCAAAATACAGAAGGGATTTATCTTAGAATTAGAAGCAATTTTCACAATGAGGATGGTGAAACACCATCTGGTAGGGCTCCACTGGACTTCCAGTGCATCCAAAGATGACAATACATATACTCACCACAATTTCACCTGGACAGACTTTGGGGAAGGAATTTCATCAAGAAAGTACATCAGCAAAAAACACGGGGGGCGGGGGGGGGATAGTATAGTGTCTGTGCATTCTGGATGGCTGAACCTTTCTCTAAGTAAGAAAGAAAAACTTCTGCACATGTAAAAGCAAAACCAAGTGTCATGGCAGCATCTATATGACAGCTAAACGTTACCCAAAATTAACTGCAGGAAGAATGGGAGAATACCATATATTCATTCAGAGAATTTTCTGGTTTCTGCCTTCAGAAATCAAGATTACCAAACATTCTGCAATCATTACTGAAGGTTCTTTGTCAGCTCTTCTCCTGCTCTTCCCTCCCTCTTTTCCACTAGCACAGACATACAAAATGCTGAACAACTCCAGGAAAGAAAGTAGCCTGAACTCTGCGTGCAGCCAAATTCACTGGTCTGCCTCCCTTAGGCAGGATAGAGATGCTTATAGTTCAGACCATGAACCTTTGAAGAAAAAGTTCTCATTTTCATTTTTTGTAACACACTTTAGAGAACTTGGCTTATTGATGCTAAATTCAACCTAAGAAGAGAAGAGACACTGTGTCAAGTCAAAATATTCATCATTTCACAGTTTATAATGGGGGGAGAGGGGCTTTAGAAGAACAGGATCGATTGATATTCAAAATCAGGATGGTAATTCCAACTTCTATCTTTTCTATCCACTTAAAAAATTAAGCCTTTGTTTCTCAGAAAGAAAATCGGTAGCTGCTGCCTTTTCAATTCAGCAGTTGAATCCAAAATGCCTCTTGCCCAGTCAACCTGAACAGAAACCCAGCTGTGTTTACACTGCCCTGTAACAGGAAGGAGGGAGACTATACAGCAGTTTCCCACTTCAAAGTAGAGCCTTCAATTTTTTGACTACTATGTAACAGTTCACACTAAAGTAGTAGATATCCAGGACTGTACTGTATTAGTCACTAAGAAATGAAGAAATGTAAAATTCTGCTTCCAAAGCTTTTAGCTGTATTACTTTCCATAAAGCTTCAAGTCAAGCCACCAAGCTGTAAGTCAAAAAGATAGACTAACGTTTCAAAAGTTAGGTCCCCAAATGTTGGAGCATTTGTGCCATTGCAATTTCCAAAATGAACTATATTAAGTACCACCTCAAACCGAACACTGAGAAGGGATGTTTTTCTACACTACCCATTTGCAAAAACAGGACACTGAAACCAGAAATCTATGAGCTTATTCTATCTTTGTAATGTTGATCTTTTTGTTGTTGTTGATCGTAAGTACCAACATAATTCATCCATTAGTAAGTGGCTGGGACATGCACTTGACATCTAGAATTTGTCTTATTATCAATCCACTTTTTCAGTTCCAGAGATCTGGAATACACTGAGAATCACACGATAATTCTACTTACTAAAGCTATCTCATCACAAAAATGATCCACAGAGTTGCCTTCTTGCATCTACTTTCTGAAAGCAGATACAAACACATAAGCTTCAAAAAATAAATAACATGGCTGTTCAATGTCTAAAATATTTTTTTTTGTCCAGTTAACTTTAAATCAACACATAGACCTAGACTGACTATACATGGCACTCACAGACATAATTTATGCTTTTGTCAATGGATATTTAAAGCTATTAGTGTAAATGTAAACAACAAAATACTATACTTAAATAGAAGCATAGTAATTTCTAAACTATGACCTGTATTTTATCTGAAGGCTGGTAGAAAAAAAAATATCCTTTTTTATGCATCAGAAAAATCTACAAAATATTACCTTAAAATTTTATTCTGAGAACTACCATAATAAAAGTATTTTTCGTGAAGAACTGATACTTTGGTTTAAGATGACATTGCTTCCTTAGAAAGTGTAAAGGTAGCATTTCTGTAATTTTCTATAGGTATATTTAAAAACACAAGTTAACTATAATAGCAAATACATTTAAAAAAAAGTTACTGTTGCAGACTTGGAAAAAAAATGTATACCTAAAGCTATATAGCTATTACTTTCAACATATACTAAACATTAGATTTTTAATCAATATTTGAAACAGGTCTGGAATCACAGTTCTAAATTGCAACACAAAGAGGAGGGAGGAAAAAAAAAAGATTCGTAGCTTCATAGTCTCTAAAGCCATCACATTCATATCTATGTATCAAAAAAGCAGAGGCTGCAAGGTTTACAGAGAAGCACAAATTAGTAAGTTATTCAGTATGACGTTAATATCTGTTTCTAGTAAGAATGTAAAATGAGTAAAGTTTTGAATCTTTTTTAAATATACAAAGGTCAAAGTAATATCAGACATAATACAGGCTGAAAAAAGATCCAAGAATCTGGTTGCTATGGTGAAGACAGGAGAAAGCAGAAAGTCAAAACGGCATGCATAAATAGTTTAGAAAAAGTATTTGGATACAGAACAAAAAGATGTGATGCAAGAGCACAACGTGAGACAATCAACTGATTTCACATAATATATATGAAATTAAAGAATGATGTATACAAAGACAGAAATATACATTGAAAACTTACTGAGAAATCTAAAGCAGTGCAGAGCCAGAGATGCTCAACTGAGCATTACTACTTCTAATAGAAAATGACAGTGCAAACTACAATCCCTGATCTTCATTAAGTTTTTGTTAGGAGACTCGTCTTGCTGACTACAAAAGGACTGCTTACATAAAATTTACAAAATCATATTACATAGATATGACACAATTACTAATCAATAATTAGCATTTAATTTATTTTGAACCTCTTAGACCTAAGGTGATAAAAGTGTTTTACTGTTTTATTTTAGGATTTAACTTAAATGACCACAGCCATTAAATGACCAAGTAGATTTAAACAAATACTAAAACTCAGAAAATTTACCATCTTAGGCTTAAGTAACTGAACTATCGTATTTACGTATTAGTTTCAGATCAAATAGCAACAGTAATAACAACAGTTATAATTTTGATCTACCTATTCTTACAGGTATATATAATCTACTCATAGCAAGAGATTGAGGTTTAAAATAATATAATAATAAAAATTT
>NW_010510076.1:0-1566 GCF_000687285.1 Phaethon lepturus
TAAACCACGACAGGCGTTTCAATATATAAAGGTGATGGAGAGAGACTCTTTTGCCAGGGCCTTAGTGACAAGGGGCATTGGTTTTAAACCGAAAGAGAATAGATTTAGATTGGACATAAGGAAGAAATTCTTTATGATGAGAGTGGTGAGACACTGGAATGGGTTGCCCAGAGAAGTTCTGGATGTCCCATCATTGGAAATGTTTGAAGTCAAGTTGGACAGGGCTTGACCTGATCTAGTGAAAGATATCCCTGCCCATGGCAGGGGGGTTGGACTAGATGATCTTTAAAGGTCCCTTCCAAACCAAACCATTCTATGATTCTGTGATTCTATATTGAACTTCTGTAGTTTAAACTAAGGAATAGTATTGTACAAGCTAGCAAAAGGCTTTATTTTGATACCAAGCACTAGTTCATAGTGTATATCTGCCCTACAGTTTAGTCATGCTTTTCCCAGTAAGATTTTATGGGTGTATACCTAGTCTCACTAATTTCCTAGGAGGAACACTGTCCTGTTCCAGTCCTAACCCCCAAACAGTGGGCTAATACTAAACAACACAGTATACACACAGAGGCTTAATGGATAATTTAGATATGGAGAGAAAAAGCCAATTTCTGGGGCACAGTTCAGGATAGAGTTTCAAGTCCTAGTATCATTGTTACTTGAATTGATCAATATTCTTAAATGGAGGATTAATAATTCATTCTAATAATGAAGTTTGTTACTGAACATTCCTCCTTATTGAATGTTTTTTATCAAAAATTGTAAAAAACTCAACAACATTGACTGTACAATTTTGAGGGAACTGAAGATCACATACAACTCCCTGAGAAAGGCAACTGGTATATGGTCACAAGGCATTGAAATCTTTACAACAATTTTCCTTTTTGTTTTCTGCAGCAAGTGTTTTTGGTCAAGCCTTTTGGCAGACATTTTATTTTTTTAAAAAGGCCTTGAAAGTGCCATCTAAATGGAAGTTAGGTATCCATGTTAACAGAAAGCAATTTAGGCCTAAGCACCTGTGCTCTCAAGTTGTGGAAGCAGATGGTATCAGCAGTTCAAAAGCATTTAGACAAATTCATGAGACCACTTGTCCATAAATGGATACAAAATTTCCAGTCAGGAATGTATCATCCAACATCCGCAATGCAACATGCTGAAGCAGTACAAGGGGAGTGAACCACAGAAAGTGGCCAGTCTCATGTGCTCTCCCAAAATAGCCTTTCCTATTGCTACTGTTGGAGAAAGAATACATTGCTAGATGGACCATTGGTCCAATCCAGTAGAGCACTTCTTACATTCTTAAGACTGAGATTCAAAAAAGATGAATTCATCTAAGGAGATGAATTTACTCTGTATAATCAGACATATAGGAAAGTATTCACAATGCATTGAGAAAGAAGAGGTGTTGGTTTGGTAATACCTCAGCTGTTAGAATAATGTTGTTCTCACTTTGAAAGAGCCTGTAGTTGCACTGAAGAGACAGCATCCAGCAGAATGGCCTATGATGTGTTATGATTTAACCCAGGAGATGATAGCTAAAACAACCACACAGCCGTTCGCTCA
>NW_010510077.1:0-213 GCF_000687285.1 Phaethon lepturus
TTGCGTCTCTGGGCGTGGCGCGGCCCGGTCTCGACGCAGGCTCCAGGATTTCTCCGGGACGGGGTCGCCCCGTGCCGGCGCCCTGCAGAAGGTGCCCTGCGAGTGGAGCAGGTATGTCAGGAGAAGGAAAAGCGAAAGCTTGCCGTTACATCCGTCCCGGACGCGCACCTGAAACGGGGAGCGGGGTGAACCAGGCGGGTTTTGGATCCCAAG
>NW_010510078.1:0-7234 GCF_000687285.1 Phaethon lepturus
CTGACCAATCGAGGATCAGGAGCCACTTGGAACCCAAGGGCAAATGGCCAATCAGAACCCAGGAGCATGTGGAAGCCAAAGGCACGTGGCCAATCAGAACCCAGGGAAATCTGGACTCTAGGTTTCCTTGCCCAATACAGATTGAGCGGACTTTAGGCCCAGCAGCACTAGCCAATCAGGGCCCTGGGCCCAACTTGTAACCAAGGTGCTGGCCAGTCAGGTACCAGGGCCAGCCTCTCTGCAACTTTGCTTGCCCAACTAGGGATTGGGGGCCCTCGGACCCCAAAAGCACCGGGCCGGTCAGGGCCCAAGGTGTAACCAGACTCAAAGGCAGGTGGCCAGTGGGGGCCCAGCAGCCCTGCCAGGGACCCTGCCCAGCCCCAGCCCTGCCATGGAGCCCTGAGTGCTGCCCCGGCCTTCCCACCTGTCCCGCGAGCCGAGCACAACCTGCCAGGGCTGGGCTGGGCACCACGGCCCAGCCTACCCCGATGGCACCGACCTCATTTTCGGGGCTCTGAAATCTGCCTGGCCTTCCCAAGGAGAAGTGGCCTCTGCCTTTGGGCATGGGGGCACCCAGGCTGCAGGTGGAGCATGGCCACCTCCCCTGTGCTCTTCAGCCTCTTCCCCCTCTTTTCCTTTCTGCATTTCAGCAAAGCTGGGCAATCAAATATGGCTTGTGGATTTCTTTCCTATGTTTGCCCCACAGCTGTAGTGGGGGGTGGCCCCAGTGGACCAGCCTGAGGATAGGACAGAGCTAGGGGCTAGAAATTGGGCAGGACAGGCTCCTACACACACAAATCCTGTTTGTTCTCCCCTCTGAAGACTCCCCAGACTTTGTTTCTTGGAATCAGACCTACATTTTGGATCTTTGCTCTGGCATGTGACAATCTGCTTCTCCTTCTTAAGAGGGAAAACAAAAAACCCCAAACAATATGTTTTTCTGTATCAGAAGATGATGAGCAGTCAGCAAGTTCAGGTGCTGGCTGGTAAGCTTTGCACAGTGCTGACCTGCATGGTACATTCCGGCTCTGTCTGCAACCTGAAATGCAGCTGTATTTTCATACATGTACTTACTTACAAAATCAAAGCTGCTGATTGTTGGTTTTACCCTTCTAATTAATTAAGCTGTCTTTCAGGAGACACGCTCACCGCTGAGTTCAGGTGGAGGGAGGTGAACCTTTCCTGGACAAGGATTTTAGGCTTTCAGTTCTACTTACTCCACATGTTATTCAGCCACAAATATTCTGTGGGCTCAGCTGACCCACAAAAGCTGGTCTCCCTCTGAGCCTGAAATGTTATCTTTGCAGTACAGTGAATGACTTATAATTTGCTGTTGATTACTCCACCGGGGATTCAGGTTTGTATCTAAATCTAACTAAAATAGCCATATTTTACCTCAGAGCGCAGGAAAAGCCCTGATTGACAGAAGATGCTGTATCTCAGAGGAGCACCCACCACTGACCCATATCACAAGGTCTTTCACTACATCAGCTGCCACCACCTCTGTCCGATCAGTGTCTATGTACCAAATTCCAGCAACCAGGCTTGGCAGAGGGGAGGTAAGAGGATCCCCCCTCCCCACGTCCTGGAGCCACCCCACTGCATCTGCTGCAGCTCCCTCTCAGGGTGGGGAGCAATGCAAGCAGCCCAAGCGCAGTGCAAACCTGTATTCCTGTAGCACTCCTATTCATAAACCTCTTTCTTCCTTAAATATCCCCATCGTAAATAAGCATGAAGACTAAGAAAACCAAGCCACAGAATTCTGAAAACTGATAACGCAAATAACTCACGTTCTAGCATGTTACTAATACACTGTATATTCACGATTAGATCACAGATAACACAAGGGACATTCATAATTCCAGCACTTCTCTGCATATGGAAAGCTAAATTTTGCAGTCCTTGAAGTCACCACCATGGGAGTCTTCTGCTCTGCTTCCTGAGCATTTTACTTGGTAAGCCAGGAAGACTGACTTGTCATTCATATTGTGGCTTTATTAAGGGTACACTGGGGCTTTACACAACCCTGGCACCCACTCTGAGGTCCCTTTACACTGCCAGAGCAGCATAACGCAGTCAGCACAGGCGTAAATGAAAATCAGGCCCCAGAGGTCTTTTCTCCCTGCAGTGCAGACTTACAACTCCCATTACACATTTGCATTAAGGGCTGCAACCCTCCATAAAATACGCTCACAAACTTAAAACACATTAGAGACTAGCTAGATTCAGCACATAGAGGGGGCTTCTGCTGAGAATATTTGTCCTCAAGTATGACATAATAAAATTTTATAGGAACGGAGGAGTACAAGGGACCACCAATTTCACTGAGACTGAAGTCTGGTGGAGTGGGGAGGGAGGGGTGTTCTCCAACAAAGGGGGCCATGGCAAAAGTCTCTTCCATGCCCTTTTGGAAAGAACACGTTTCATTTATTATCCTTAATAAACAGTCAGGAAAGAGGGCGGGATTACCTGAATCAGGCATTTCTGTATCTTCTACAGGGTTTTGCTTTTCTTACTTTGCACCAGGTCTCATCATTCATAGGAGAGTGAAGTGACTGTGATGTGACACCAAGTTATAACTGAAGGCTACATGGGAATATGTAGCAAACAATGGAGGATCTGGTCTGTATTTGATAATATAACCAATAAATAGGACAGAGGACAGAATAATTGGCAACAAATGTACAATTCTGCTACTAATAGGACCTGTCTTCAGGAACACATGCTTTAACTGGGCCTGCTCGGTTAAGACCCCCAGCACTGGTCATCAACCTCTTCCTCTGCAGATCTGAACGCGGGGTATTGCTGCAGGGCACCACAGGATACAGGGTGATGGGCGTATGCCAAGCTGGTACAGCCATGGCCCACCCCGCCTGTCCACATGGCAGGGGGAGGCATGCTTGGGTCTGTGCTGAAGATCACCATTAATTTATCTGCTGCCTTTCAGAGCTTACTTGAAGCCGTTGACTGGGCGCAAGCTTGCAGCCAAACAGTTTGGATGTGTGTTGAGTCAGAGTCAAGTTAAGACTTACAAACTGTTCTTGTGCAGCTGCGTTTCTCTTTTCTTGCTCCATCTCCCTCAACTTTTACTTTTTGCATCACAAATCAAGACCGGCTGCTCCTCTGGGCAGAGGATGTTTTATAAAACATGCTGGCATGGCTGTGAATGGTCCAAAACCATTTCTGGTTTGGGTGGGAGTCACAAGTCAGTTTGCTGGGTAGCGGCACACCAGTGAAATGGAGACATTTGGCCTGCTGCAGGCTGACATCATTCACTGTTTTATAAAAAAATCCCTTCTCTGAAAGTTTCCCGATGGCACAGGGTAAGTAATGACAAACATAGCCATGGCAACGACCATGATGATGAATATAATGCAACGGAAACCTCTACAGAGATTTAAAGCAGTTTTGCATGGCTGTGGTTTAAAGTCGGAGCTGGGAGGATGCTGCAGACAAAAGCATTGCTTCACAGCCGTGTGAGGGACCAAGTGCTCACGTCCCCATGCTGCAGGCAAGCGAGCTGGGGCACCAGTGCAGAGCCAAGAGCCGGGCTCTCGCACGCAGAGAGCTGCAGGCACTGGGGCGAGCTGGCTCCCTGCCCAAGGCTGAGACAAGTGATGGCATCTGCCTGCTTACCTGGTATCTGTCCGAGTGATGGATGTCATCTGAGGAGTGGGGTGATGCTGTCGGAGAATCTCCTTCCCGCTTGATTGAGGCCGACAACAAAATTGACTGCAAGAGAAAGGAGAAATTCATGCTGTGAGCATTGCTGAGCTCTCTGCCCCTCACTAAGCTGTCTTCAAAGCCATGGAGAGCGTCTGCCGGGCTGTGGGGCTGCACTGGGACAGACTGCTGGGCTGTGGGGCTGGCTCTGCTCTTCCCATGGGACCCTGCCCCACGAGGGGACCAGGCTGCAGGGTCTAAGTGCAAATGCATCAGGCAACAAAGGGATGGTCATTTTGTCCCCAGGTCCGGTGGCTGGGGGCAGAATCAGTCCCTGCTGGGAATACTGCGTGAGGACCACACCAGAAATTCACACGGTAAGGTGAAGGCGTGCTGACGTGGAGTAGTCCTTACGTGCCCTCGTCCGCCCCTCTAAGTGCCACGAAATCTCTCAATAGCTTTGTAAACTGCACTAAAGCTCTCAGCACCTTTGCAGCGCAACTACCTCTTCCTTCTGTAATGATGCTATTTATTTTAATAAGTAGCACAGAAAAAAAGGGCGTTTTACAAGGTTAAAAAGATCAGTGATATTTGAGACCTAAGAAATCACTGATAAACTTCAAGTCAATAGTAGGTAAGTCTAAATTCTACACACAGTGAACTCTAGCGGGAAAATTACTGCGGGAATTTGACAGCATCTAAAGAAATGTACACTGAGTTGCAAGTGAACTTTATTATTAGAAGAGTTTGAGGGAAAGATGTAATTTAAAATCCTAATTTAAAATATAAACTAGATAATTAGGCAAAATATAGCCCAATACATTGTAAAAAATGTACACTGGAAATGGCAGCTCTCCAGATGTTTGTTTCTGAGAATCAGTGGGTGAGATTCGACAATAAATGACTGCTTGGAGATGTGTATGTTTGCGAAGGGAAGTGTAGATATCATCTGAATTGGACAGGTCAAGTGTGGTGACAACATTATTAAAAAGTATAATACCTCGGAGAAAGGCAAGTATTCCAGAAACATTTGCCTCTGGGCTGAAATGAAACGTGAAAAAATGTGCATTTTTTGGAAAGATATGAGCAAGTGGAAAAATGACTCAGCATACAAATCGGTTCAGTCAGCAGGATGTGATCCCCCGGGCTCGGATGGCTCTCCGGCTTAGAAAAGCACGGCAGCGCAGTCGGCATGGGCACAGAGGGAGGGCAGGCTCGGGATGGAGGAGGAGGATTTGGGATGCTGGGTTCAACCCTGTGGGCATGAGCAACGCTGTCTGCACCGCAGGTCTCTGCCATAAAGCATGGCTCCGCCGGCCGTGCAGAGACGTGACATCCTGAAAGGGGTCACGGGGGAACTCCCTGTCGGGGTGCTCAGTTACCTCCCTGGGCACGGTCCCTCCTGCCAGCGCCGAGGGCTGTGCTGAGCACGTCTCGGAGCTGGCACACTGCTCAGCTCAGCCCGACGGGGCTGCCGGGCGCTGGGGGGGCCAGTGGGAGCCCATGGGGCTGGGGGCACCCGGCCAGGACTGCCCCAGGAGAGCAGCCCCCACTGCCCAGGGCAGAGAGGGGCAGAGCAGGGGGGGCTCTCTGGCCTCACGTGTTGGCTGAACCCAGCTGGTGATGGGTTTTGGTGAGCGGCTCATTTATTTCTGGAGAAGCCCTCTGATAACTCCTGTTGTTCAGTTTCCTTATTTTCTAAATGGAGAACGAGGACCATTTTTGGTCCTATAAAACGGAGGCATGGGGGCTCAAAGCCTTCAGGTGTGACTCAGAACAACAGCCCTGACTGCAGCAGCGTTAATGCCCTTCCCCTCCTCTAATAAGCCAAGCGCCCTGGAGCTGCGAGGGTTAAATCTGTTTTGTCTTCCAATGTATTCCAGAGAAGGGGAAAAAATACCCATCTCCCCATTCCTTGGCGACAGACAGACAAACCCTCCCCGCCTCCAGCTCCCCCCTCAGCTTCTGGTAGCTCTAATCCAATATTATTATGTGAAAAATGGTTGGGCTAGGTATGGAGACAGTAAATTAAACGTTATGTATTAGTTTTTAGCGTGTGGTCCCGGGAAGAACGCCGGCCCCATTTATTCCACAAACCTCCTGAGCACCATGGCGATGACCTCTGGAAAAACGCAGGGCTAAACTAATCCCAAAGATGTCAATCTCGAGGCCTCTTCTACATACACTTGCAGTTTAGATTAATAAACTGTCTATTTTTAAATTGTGTGCAAGCACTTCAATTCTAAATACCTCGCCGGCATGTTAAACACAGCGTTAGAGATGCCAAGTCACACTTCCCCTTCACTCTTAGGAAACTTGACTTCATTTGTTTTTCTCATTTCCGTGCGCTGTGCCACGCTTTGCCTTTCAGGCAGCCATGGGGGCAGGCAGGGATGCAGGCTCAGGGGCTAAGGGATTAGGAAAGGCACTTGCCATCAGGGTGACTTTCATTTCTGCATTAGGCCAGCCTCTCTACCGTCCCAGTTTTGGCCTCCTTTATCCCAAATTGTCACGTTGGGGCTGTTTTCTGATGGCTAAGTGGCGAGGATGCCTGGCCACAGCACGCCAAGCCGAGGATTTGCTGCTCCCTGCACCCACGCTGCTCACTCCCATCGGGGTCCCAGCAAGTGTAGACGTGGCTTTTCAGGACGTGGTTTAGTGGGCATGGCGGTGTTGGGTTGATGGTTGGACTTGATGATCTTAAAGGTCCTTTCCAACCTTAATGATTCTGTGATTCTGTGAAGTGGGGAAGCAGCAGCGATACGAACCCCATCCCTCTCTCAACCAGCATCTGGGAAGATGGTTGCAGAGGGAAGAGGCAGCTTTACATCTGTCCTCCCAGCTGTCGTGCATGCCCATGCTGCAAGGTAGACCCAAATTCAGGCTTCCCACCCCAAAACAGCGGCGCTGGGTGCTCTGTGTGCAGACACGCGTGCCGTACGGCCGTGCGGAGCTGCTCCCTACCTGGGGAACCAGCCGCTTTGGCATGGTGGGCGCAAGCCTTGATGCGGAGATGTCCCTTTCGCCCCTGGGGAAAGGCCACCAGCCAGCTCATCCCCACCTGGTTGCCCGTTCAGCCCAGCTCCCCTTCAGGGTGCGTCTGAGCGGGGCTGTCGGGGCGAGAGCACCCTCCTCCCTCCCTGCTCCCCCCTCCCCTGGCAAACCGCGGCTCCCAGCATCAAAGATGGAGAAAGGGCCTTGTGCGAGCGGCCATGCAGCCTCGTATTTCTCCCTCCCCTTTAAATCATCTCTCCATCGGGTAAAGGCACTCTCTGTGGAGGTTATAAACCCTGAGAGGATCAGCCTGAGCATTACACCTGGGGCAAGCTAAATAAAAAAAGGTCACCGGCGCTTTTTAAACATGGACAAAAAAGCAGTAAAATGTGTTTGGAAAAAAAAATCTGGCATTAAATCATGACTTTTTGCCTGGCTTGCCTCATTAAAAGTGGCCTTTTGGAAGGTAAAATTATCATTGTAAGTGATAAGATCTTTAAGAAAATAATTCACGGCTTCTTCACCCTTTAATATGATAGCCGCCACCGGCTAATTTTTTTCTTAATGGCAACGAGGC
>NW_010510079.1:0-2797 GCF_000687285.1 Phaethon lepturus
GCCGCCCCGGGGAGCCGGGGCTGGCCGTGCCACCCCGGGCTGGCGCGCGTAGCGACCCTGGGCAGATCCGCAGAAGCGGTGTCAGGAGGCGCGGATTGAAAACGTTCCCAGCCTAACGGAGGGGCTGGAGCTGCTCCTCGGAGTGAGCAGCTGGTTTCCCTTTTAGGGTCGGTGGCAGGCAGAAACAATTTCATGCGGATTCCAGGACCCATAATGGTTCTGGAAAGCCAACAGGAACAAAAGCATTCGTCTCCTCTTCTGACCTTGGAGCACATAGAGAACCGTCTTTCCAAAGCCTTGTCCCTGCACGGTTTCACCCTTACGTGGGGAACACTCGCCCGTCCCAGCGAGGTTGTGCTTTCTCTTGTGCATGTCTGTTTAGGTGTGAACTGCAGCTGCACAAGCTGTGCTCAGAGCAGCCGAGGGAATGAGAATAGGCAGGAACCTGACAGTCAAAGGCAGGTCTATTCCTGTGTCCTGGAAAGATCGAGTGTTTCCCTAGGAATAGCCTTATGGGTTGCTCTAGGATCACTTTGTGGAGCAGCTGGTTGTGACCTGACAACAAACAGCAAACTGGTGTGAAGTTACACAGGGTTATAGGTTCACCATATGCACGAGACCTCTCGGTGAAGGAGTTCATTGTAGCAGGAATCATCTCAAAGGCTGGTTAAACTCTTAAGTGATTGCGTGTATCAGAAAGCCTGCTCCTGGATAGTCTGTACTGCCTCCTTTGCATAATAGGTCCCAAGTTTATAGACACTAAAATTAATGTAATAATCTCCTGGGGCTGTTGCTAAGCCATCTGCTCTGTTGCTGTGGACAATGACACCGGGGTGGTGTTAGTGCATGTTAGTCTCTAATTAGAAAGTGGACTCCGCTGTGTGTCCTTGACAAATTGCTGACCTTTCTCATACGTGGAGCTATTCTGAGCTCTGTTCCAGACTGATCAGATTTGCATCCCGGAGCACTTTAAATGTTGTTTGTGAGAGGAGCTCTTGTTCCCAAAGCTGTTTGTTCATGGGCACAGGAGAGGAACTGAACTTCCTTTCCCCGATGAGCACAACTATATCTGTCAAAGGGGAAGGGTAAGCAGCTGGCAGGCATATATCTGTTGTTTATTTTTGCCCCCAGACAGCCAGCGAGACAGCGGAGAGAGTACCCCACATCCAGCTACACTGTCCCCATGTACGAGGGACCTGCTCCAGTAGACCTTGTCCCACAGGGACCACAGCCGTCTGGTAGTGGGCAAGTAAGCACTCTCTTTGCAACTGGAATCCCATCATTTTAGGGCAACAGCTTGGTTAGTATTTGAAGGTGTTATTTACATCAGCCTAGCACACAGCTAATGTTTACAGGGTGGTGCGACTGCAGAGTATGAGTGCATGCTGATTAGCATGCATAGTGACTGCCTATGTTGCGCTTTTTAAATCTGAGCCTCAATTAAAGTTTTTTTAATGCATTTTAAAACTCCACCTCCTTTCTTCATGAATATAGACAATATCCTGGTTCCTCATCACAACATTGTAATGTAAATTGTAATTGTTAAAATTGTGGGCTTTTGTACTATTTCTTTTACTCTATTTCTTTTGTCCCACCTTCCTCTTCTCCATGAACTTGGTCTTTGGCAGTGCCATGTCCTCAGGGGCGAAGATGCAGAGTTTGCTTTGGCATTGTGTAGGGCTTTGACACCCTTGCTCAGTACTACATTTGAGACCAGAACAAAGAGAGCAAATAGCTTATCTAATACAAATAGCCCTGAACAAACTTCCTGGGCCTGTTCTTTTTTCTGTGGAAAAGGCAGCGCGGAGTCCGTTTCCCTGCGCGCTTGGCCACGTCACGCTGCTGGGACTTGCTCTGCTGGCAGTGTGTATCTGCCGGCCCTCTCGGACTCCGCAGCCTGGATAGCAGGAGCTTGGCTCACGCAGCGTGCAACAGGCATAGGTGGACTTTGGGGAATAACTACTCAAAGCAGAGGCAAGCATGGCACACTGCTTTAGGGTCTTCGTTGGTGTACCGTTTTCAGAGGGTTTATATGGTTTTCGCTTCCTTTTCTGCAGTGGCTCTGTGTTGAGCACCCAGCGGTGAAAGCGGCACCGCAGGGCACCCACCGGTGCTGCCTGCAGCTTTGCCCGTGAGTGCCGGCCGATGGCTTCAGCCAGCACAAGGCTAGCAGGGAGTCCTGGTGGGCTCGGGAGTGCCAGCTGCCCTCTGTGGTGGAGGAGAGCAGGACTGGCACTGCCAGGAGCCTGGGTGACAAACATTTGGGATTTAAATGTTCCTGTCCTGCCACTTTTTTTAATGCCTGTTTCGATCATGGTGATAAGCCCGGCTCCCCTGGGGGCAGCTGAGCTGCTTGGACCATGCCACGGCCGTGAGCGCTTGCTGTGGACGTGGTGCTCACACCCCGTAACTCTCCTGTGGTTTGCTGGCTGGCACCAGCTCCCAAGGGGGTGTGTGGGTCTGGGGGACGGTGCCCCCTCGGGGCAGTAGCACCTGCCTCGTCAGGGTGGTTCAGGGGTGTGAGAGCCCCAGCAGTCCTTGGTGGGTTCATCCTGCCCGCCTCCTGCCCCTGCAACACAGCGACATGCTGTCCCTTGTTTTGAGTTTGGGGACCGGGGCTCGCTGAGGGACAGTGTCTGGGTCAGGCACGGCAGTGCTCGCTCGGGAGGCTGAGTCCGTGTCACTGGTGAAACCCAAGGCTTCTCCCATCAAGTTGTTTTTCCTTCCCTCATGTTTTCTCATGTTCTCTGACCCCGTGTTACAGGACCACAGAGATGAAGTGCAGCCCATTGAGCAA
>NW_010510080.1:0-5454 GCF_000687285.1 Phaethon lepturus
TCTCAACCCACGAGTTCTACCTTTTTTTCCCGATTCTCTCCCCAATCCTGCTGAGGGTGAGGGGTGTAAGCGAATGGCTGTGTGGTTGTTTTAGCTACCTGCCAAGTTAAACCACAACAGATTTCATACTTAAATATCTAACCTATTTTCATTTCTAAATAGGTTTAACAGTATTGAACAACTCTGCACACCTTTTCTTCTCAGTGGTTGGATTTCAGATCCAGAAATGTTCCATGAAAGAAAGGTTCCCTTGTATAAATCTGAATTTTTCTGTAGGAGGAAGCAGGATGTTCAGATTCTGTGGGGTGCCAGTTTAGTAATTTTGTTCAAAGTGCATGGTGAGAATAATCTTTGTCCTAAAACTAAGCACAAGGATAAGTAATTACTTTTTACGCATGATAAGCATCAAAAATATGAGTCTGCTGCTCTTTGCTTTTCATTTTTCTTTACCTTTCTCTTTCAGTCAGAGCTTCCTGCAGTGTGCACACAATGTGATCAATAATTCAATAACTTTTTTCATGCAGTAATTATCTCTATGTGGTATTATCCGAACACTTTTTCTTTATTACCCAAAAGATGCAGGAAATAATTATATAACCAGCTGATCCCATTTTGGATGAAGCTGCTTCACAACAGCAGGAGAACGTTTGTTTTTAATAGCCTTTTTAACAAATGCTGTATGGAAATCTTACCAGGCAGTACCTTTTTCTAAGGAAAAAAAAATTCTAAATAATTAAATATAAAGTATTAAGTGCAGAAGAGTAAGCACAAAGTAAATGGAAGCATCCTGTAAATTAACAGAGTTTTAAGTAATTATGGTAAGTGCGTCTTTTAATAAAAAAGCCTATTCAGAAAATAGGTATCACTGTTCTGAAGTCCCTAGATGACGACTGGACTACTGATTTTTCAGAGTAAAGACTTATCTTAAAAAATAGCATTCCTATCTGAAATACATTCTCATTTCATTGGCTTCTAATTTTCACAGATTGAGATCTTACAAGAATCACGAATGATGATTCCAGACTGCCAGCGCAGATTAGAAGTTGCATATGCAGATCTTACTCAACTACTAGTAAGTATAGCACCAAAATCCACTGATCAAGAAATGCTGCTGTTCCTTGATGAACTTGGATAAACATGATTATCTGTAGTGCAGTTGCAGCATATTAGAACTAGATTACTTTTTATAGGTCCCAAGACTAGCATCCTATAACATACCGATATTTAATTTTAGATAACTGTCTTTGCAGACTTGGTCTTCAGTCTATGAAAGCTGTGTGTGTTAGAATATTAGAAGCTGTCTTTAAGGGAGTACACACTCAACATACACTTAAGTACTGAACTGTTAGAATGGACTCTGAATTCCTGTGATAGTTACATGATCAGAAAAAATAGTTCACTTGCTTTAGGTAGTCTTTCTAGATCATGTAGATGTATATAATATGCTTGTAGTGAACCTAAATAGTCAAAATACTTTGCTTACTACTTTTATTATGCCTATGGACAAGAAACAAGACAGCTGAGTTTTTACTGAGTACTGCTTATATATTAGTGAGATGAGAACTAGTGCCACATTTTTAAGATATGAATACCTGCAGGAATAAATAGTATCTTGTACAAATAGATTCACTGAAACTATATTAAGTTAAGTTTGGAGATAGTCATGCTTAATTTTAAAAGCTGATTTTTCACTAAGAATCCTGCTGCACATGTAAATGCTACTGTGAGGTTAAAAATACATACCATAAATTAAGCCTCAGACACATTTGACAGATAAAATGCAAATCCCTTTTCAACAGAAAACTCAAGGAGTCTTGTCTTCAGGTGGTATGCCTCTACTGTTTTCCAAAATAAGTGCTCAGTACCTGGCAGGATTTAGTGTCCTTTTGTTATTCAACTAGTTACTTGACAGTTAGCTGGTCTAGATTTCAGCGGCATGCAGAAGTGATGCTATTGAACCATACACTGTGCTGTACAAAGTTAATACGAGGAATGTGGGGAGTTACTAGTCTTATTAAGAATTTAGAAGTCTTTAAAGGTTACTTTCTGTTCTTAGCTCACCTTCAATGCTTAAAATCAACCATGTAGTAGTATGTTTTTTTCAGTTGTCAGTCTCTGCTTAAGCCATTTCCTAATGATACTCTTGTTCTGAGTTTTGTTATTGGTTCCAGTTATGCTGTCCTTGGTTTTAAATATTTATTTAACAAAATAAAGGTATTTGTCACGAATGAGTGGTTTAGACTACTTAAAGAATCACTGCCAAAGATATTAGAAAGCAAATGATTTTAATATAAATTTGTAAAAAGCGCAACTTGACTTAACAGAATTCAGTGGCAAGGTCTACTCTATTACTTATTCAACATGGAAAAAATATACAAAGAGAAACCAAATTACAGTTAGGTTGGAATGATTTACACATGGATCGGGGGAAATGATTTTCACAGAGTCGGGGAAATCGAATTGGATTGGTGTGGCTTATGTGTGGATTAGGGAGTGGCTTACTTGTGGATTAGGTAAAGAAAGTGAGGGAGACCCTCCTGTTGAGTCACAAGGTTCAGAGTGGACAGGAATCCATCCCTAGTCCCAGACTTGGTCAACAGTTTATGACTAAAGGTATCAAGTGCTGGGGATTCTGGTGTGGTGATGTAGCCTATGATTTTGTGCTTTGTGTAACTTGAGGATAGCAACAATCTAATATAAAATAGCGGCAATTAAAATTCACTAACACTATTAAGGTAAATCACAGTATTAAATCATATAATTTCCTAATAAAGCTTACCAACATAACAACTTAGAACTCAATAAGGTTCTCTAATTACACACACACACACAGAGATGTAAATATAGAGATAAAGACATTAAAGAGATACAAAGGAATGATATATATATACACACAGAGGTACCTGTTAAAAGTTTCCCCTAGAATTCTGTGAAATACGTCTAATGCTTTTGCATTGTCTCAATGGGCGAAGAGTTGAACTTCAAACAGGGATTTCAGCCCAGGTTCGTGCCGGTCCTCTGAATTTATCACAAACTTGAGAGTTCACGAGCTCTGAGAGGCATCCCACACAGAGGGAGATGCTGCTTGCAGCCCGCTGTGGTCCAGGAGAGCTCAAAGGGCCTCACTTGGGACCACTGTTTATAGGGTCAGGAGATGATTGACTTTAAGCATCAGTGAACTTCAATCCTGGCCACAACCCAGACAGGTAATCCAGGACTGTCAGGGGATTATTAGTTAGTCCTATTCTCGTTCCTCACCCTGGTCAGGCAACTGCATTCCTGATACAATCAGTGCCATTCTCTACCTCAGCTACACATGAATGATTGGTACGGTCAAGGGGTTCTCAACCGCCATACTACTTGTTCAAAGGCCAAGGCAAAGGCCAAGGCTTGCCAGGCAACTGAATTCCTCAGGTTGTAGAGCGGCCCAGGTGCAGGGCAGGGGGGGAACAGAGCAATATTATATTACAATTGTAATTTAAGGGAAAATTTTTGTGTTAGATTAACCTTTGTAACCAGTAAAGATTTCATTACATGGGATTAAACAACATTCTATATGTGAGGAGGTTTTTGCACTAACATAATTTGGTGTGCCAAGTGCCAAGTTTTGATGTACAGAACAATGTTTGGCAATAAACATAGTATAACAAGAGTCAATAGAATTACAATGGGATGTAATATCCTGTTCAGAATTCCCGTTGCTGTTGGAGACCATCCAAATAGAGTGTCCCACCAGTGATGTTCCCCATCTTTCTTCACTGTTTCCAAGACACAGTGTATCTCTTCTGCATCTGCATAGGTCAAATCTATTCACGCATGACAGCCGTTATCCTGGACCTTAAGCAGGACAAAAGAAATTACCTGTGCTTTCAATCATGTAAAACTAGTGTTTTCAATAATTATATATCCCTTGTTTCATAGTTTCCTTCTTAAATTGAATCCCATGTCCATTATTTTCAAAGTACTCAAAAGTTTTGTTTTTAATTCCAGGAAAATGAAAAAGAATTGGACGAAGCCGAAGAGTATAAGGAAGCACGTTCCATACTAGAGTCAGTGAAGCTGAAAGCCTAGAAATTTTTCAGTACTCTCTTTATATGCATTAGCACTTGGTCCATTCCACGCTTTCATTTGACTGTGGCTCTATTACTATTGTTGGCTTGCTGAAGTTCCCTTTATGCAAACTGGCCTTTCTGTAACTGCAAGATGCATCACATAAAGGATGTTCTGAAACATCTGTATTCCATATTCAGGCAAAATAGAAACATTTCCAGTTCACCTCAGTTACAGAAAGGAAAAAAATAAAGCCTATTTAATGTAAACATAATAGTGTAATAACTAATATACAGAACTTAATCTGAACAATCCAGGCTAAGAAAGTTTAGCTATATAAGGAATGTGAGGGACCAATAAATACTTTAGAGGCACCTTATATTTGAAATAATTTCAAGATATTATAGCATAACAGTCTGTACTGAAAGAAGAGATGCAGTAAATGACCCTTAAATGTCATCCATCTTTTTTCTGTGATGCAATTTATTTGTAACTTTGTCAAATATTACTCCTTGTTTATCTTTGAGCCGAAAAACAGAATTAAGAGCTGATTTCAAATCTTTCTCAGTTTGCCTGGGGTTGATTCATAGAGCCCAATTCACACAATTACCATTGATCAAAATTCTGTTATTTTTTCAAGAAACAGAATTTAGCAGATGACTAGTATGTTGTCAGTTGGATCTGCTGGTAAGAGTTCTGGACTGAATGCTTTTCCTGAAAGCACCTTGCTTTAAGTGAGTTTCTTTGAAGAAAGCTTAAACCCCAGAAGCTGAAAGAGAACTAACAGGTAAGGGAACAATGCTTAATCTGCCTGGAAGACCAAACATGTACAAAAACTGTGGTTCTTTCAGAATGGCTTCTCTAAACAGCAAAGAGTAAGCTCTGATGAACAAGAAAGCTTTTTACATTAGTTTTTCTAGTTTGAAAGTTTTTTGGCATGTTCCTCAAAGGCAACACAAAGCACAGTGTACCTTTTGTGTGGTTCTATATTGAATAATCTTATTAAAATTTTTTGCTAATTTGCCTGAGTTTGTGTAAACTGCAGTTTCAGTACCTCTATTTGTGTACCTCACTCTCAATGTTCTTAACAAGTCTACTTCTCCATGGCTCTTAAGCACTGCTCTGACAGATTATCAACACTGCAAGATTTGTGATTGACTGCAGAATGACCCACTTCTGAAATAAGTGACCCTAGACCAATATTAGAGAGCACTATGGTTTCATAAGAGTATATGGACACCTTACCAGCATTGTGTCCTAGGCATGCAACTGCCAAACAGACACTGCCCTGTTCACAGCGTAAATGAACTGCTACTGAGGAGAACGTCTGTCTTTGCATAGTCATTTCAGTCAGTTTCTTAGAATCACAGAATGAGAGAATCATAGAATAGTTTGGGTTGGAAG
>NW_010510081.1:0-1481 GCF_000687285.1 Phaethon lepturus
CGTGGCGGGAGCGGGGGACGCGGGCGGTGGGGTGGATGTGAGGAGCCTGAGAGCCGGCGGCAGCAGCGGCTGCGCCGGTGGGAACAGGGCTCACAGCGCGAGCGGGAGCGCAGAGGAAGGCGCCTTCCTATTGTCCAGAACAAAAGACCAGATGTGCGCCCAGGGTAGGGAGAATCCCACCCTCCGACAGCCCGATCTGGCGTCTCCACTCGGAAGGGCCTCGAGGCTGTCATCACGAGGAGGTTCTGCCCTTCTTAAACTGATTTCATTAATTCAGGGCAGCTACTCATCCACCCGCTTACAGCGGGTTACTCTGACCGGCCGTGCCCCGGCCAGCCGCTCCGCACCAGCAGATGTTTGTGTCAAGCTTTTGCTTGCCTCTGATTTTTTTTTTTTCTCTTAAAAGCCAATATACAAAATAAAGCCCCATGATGGATTTGACCACATCTTTGCTCCCGAGTTAACGTCCTTCATTAGCCCTGCTCAGAAGCCTGGTGGATAAGCCCAAACATTCGTGCTAATGCGTCCTTTACGGCGCTGCAGTGCCGAGCGTGTCCACACAGCCATTTCAACCCAAGGATCTCCACGTTGAGCCCGCGCCAGTAAGTGCTAGTTTGTGCCTTAGCTAACACCTACCTTCCAGAAAAGACCCCAGTCTTCATTTCAAGACACCGAGAATGAAAAAAACACCATTCTCCTTTGGATTTGGTCCAAAATGTTGGACCTGATGGTTGTTTTTTTTAACAATGAAGGTGATTTATTTCCAGTTTGACTTCATCTGGCTCTTGCTTCCAGCCATCCATTTGTGTTCCCCCTCACCCCCCAGATTACAGAACCTGCAATGCCCGCTCTTTTCTCCCTGTGAAGGTATTTATACACTGTCATCAAGTCACCTCTCAACCTCTTTTTTTTTTTAATAATGCAAACAGATGGAGGTCTTTAAGTCCTCCCCCCCGTAAAGCTGTTTCTCCAGCCTTTCAATCATTTTTGTAGCTCTTTTCAACATCCTCTCTTAGATGCAGACACCTGAACTGCATGTAAAATTCCCAAATTGGCCTCCCCAGCCCCATAAAAAGGTAAAATCCTCTCCTGGCTCCTACTCATTGTTTCCACTCCCATGCATCCAAGAAGCTCATTCAGTCTTTTGGCTAAAACATCACACACTGCCAAGAAGTTCCCATTGAGCCGATGCTGCACTACAACCCCCTCAAGTCCTTATACAGAACCAAACCAGCCCAAACTACCCCTAAGTAGTAGGAAGGAGCCTTCCTTCCCGGGCGTTCCTCACGGAACTGCTCCCATTCCACACTTACTCAGGCTATAATAGTGCCTGTTGGTCTTGCACTGTAAACGCGTGGTGTGCTAAACGCTGGATACCGACCCACAGCCTGGGAAAAGGGAGGTGTTTCGCACCGGACGTCAGGATCTGCCTGCCGTCCCTTCTCGCCCGTTCCCCGGGCCGCCCCGGGGCTGCCGGGCTC
>NW_010510082.1:0-359 GCF_000687285.1 Phaethon lepturus
AGGTCACCCTCAGGTCCCCACCAGGAGATGCCCTCAGCAGTGCACGGCAGAAGTGCCTCTGTGGGTGTCCCCCTCCCTGCCCGGGCTTTAGGGGAACAGATCTACTCCCCAAAATAAACCTTCCAGGCCTTTTGCCCTTGAGAGAA
This sequence comes from Phaethon lepturus, assembly GCF_000687285.1. NCBI lineage: Eukaryota > Metazoa > Chordata > Aves > Phaethontiformes > Phaethontidae > Phaethon > Phaethon lepturus. Next base: position 147 of record NW_010510082.1, read on the forward strand.
GATTTTTCCGCTATTAAGACACTTGCATTTCTATTCCCACAGCAGCAGCCCTGCCCCTCTGAGCCCCGGTAACAGCATTAGCGAGTCACAGCAGCTCAGCCCAACAGCAAGTGACAGCTGAAATCCTGCTGCCGCCACAACCCCGGGGGCAGCTCGGCCTCGAGCCGCTCCCCACGGGGACCCTCAGCTCCCCCGAAGCGCGCCGGGCCCCCA
>NW_010510082.1:396-1474 GCF_000687285.1 Phaethon lepturus
AGCCCCCACCGCCCACAACCCAAGAGCTTTGCCACGTAAAAACCAAAGTCCTGCAGCCCCTCACCGCAGTCCCGACACACGGAAAGGGTTAAAGCCACCGGCGGGCCACTGATGCTCCGTTGATACATCAATCCCTCCCTTATGCAGGGTCTCTGAAAGGCAGGAAAGCCCTGCGAGGGGACGAGGGGATGGCGCTGCCATGCCCAGGTTTACTTCTGGGCCAGGCGTGGTCTCCGGCTGGCACCACGACCTGGGGTGCGGGTGGGCCACCATGGCGCGCCCCGGATGCGCCGGCGCCGATACCTGCACTGACGGCTTCTTCTCGGTCTTCCCGATGGATCGAGACCCCCGCTTCTTCAGGGAATTCTGCGGAGAGAAGAGAGAGTCGTTACCCGCAGCAATGGGACGAACAGACCCAGCGCAGACGGACAGACACAGCGCGGACGGACAGACACAGCGCGGACGGACACCGATGCCAACTTCTGCAGCCCAGGAGAAACGCCGGAGCCCCAGTGGGCTGAGGCCCCTTGCTTTGAGGGACTGGCAAGCATCATATCATGGGGTTTGGCCAGAAATTTCCCCTGCAGGCAAGCGCGCAGTGAGCGAGCAGGAAACCAGCCATGGAGCAGCTGAGTCACGGTCCCGTCAGGGCTGGATGGCGCAGGGAACCCAACCCCAGGGCCAAGGGGAGGCTCTTGGGGCATCCCAGTGTGGGAGCAGCAGACGATGATGTTCCCCATCGCCTCATCCCCAAGGAAGGAACGTGTCTTGTCACGCGGCTACAGGAAGGGCTCCTCAGCAGGACGACGCTGACTCGGCCCTCAGGGTCTCTGGGGACACTAGGGACAATCTCCAGGCCAGCGAGGACAGCTGGGAGGTGGGGAGGCCAAATGGAGCAATACGGGAGGCTGGAAGGGAAGGAAAAGTGGGTGCTCAGAGTAGGACCAGTTATCTGGGGAGGGGAAGCTGGGGGAAAACGCTCCAAAACATCCATGCAGCCCCCCGCGAGCACCGGCCGATCCACGCGGCCGCCCTGGACCTATTTCCAAGCTGGCGCTGAGGCCCAGCCGCCAAAGCA
>NW_010510082.1:1584-3305 GCF_000687285.1 Phaethon lepturus
GGCTGTGCCTCGTCGGCATCCCTCGCCCCCACCGCGCTGCGGAGCAGGGCTGGCGTGGGGCATCGCCCGGCCCTGAGCAGCCCCAAGTGCAGCACCCCAGGTCAGACGTGGGCTGTCATCGCTCCCCCTTGGGGACATCCCTCGGGGTGGCCGTGACTAAGAGGCCCATCACAGCTGAGCTCGATGCGGCAGGCTTGGCTCGGGGTACCTGGACCGGTCCCGCTTTCCTCCTGCCCCTCAGGAGATGAGGCAACGGCGTCGAGCTGGAGGGGCAAACGCACGCGCCTTTAGAGATGATCTGCTCATCCTGACAATTATCTAGTTATGGGAGAAACCTCTTGGAAGAGAGAAATAATCAGCCCTGAGGGGTGAGCCCAGCCCTGTGCAGCCTCCGCTCCACGTTGGCTTGGCTGCTAACAAGCTCTGCCACGCTTTGCACCCTCCAGCAAGAGGGAGGAGGCGGAGGAGGGCTGTTAACTTACTCGTTTGTCTAATTAGCGCTCTGCAATCAGTGAGTAACCCCAATGCCCTTGCTAGCCTGGGGACATGCCATCCCCGGGCTCAGGGAGCTGCGCTCCGAGCTGTGCCAGGTCTCGTGCCAGCCGGCAGCATCCCCTTTGGGCTCACGCAGCTGCAGAGAGGGGCTGTATCCTGCCCCACACTCTTCTGCCAGGGCAAGGCAGCGGCTGGCGCTCAGGTCTCCCTGCGCACTGACCACACCACTATTTTCTCTGCCTGTTTTTCAAGCGCGAGAGCTCCGCTCCTGCTGCTGCCATTTGTTATTCAGCCTGCGCTCGCCGGCTGCGGGGAAACCCATTTCACGCCGGTTAGCAGAGGCTGTGCAGTGGAGGGACAAGACACCCCGTCTGGGGTGACGCTGCGCCGGGCCACCCCACATGAAGGTGGCTGCAGAGGGGACGGGTGCGACCATGGCCGGGTCCTGTGGCTCGCCAGGAGCTGGCCCCGGCGTTAACTGGAGCCAGCCGCGGAGATGCCAAGCCGTGTGCTGGATCCCTGCCCTGCCACGCAGGGGATCATGGCTGGGGGCAGAGAGAGCCCTCCCTGCGTTTGTCCCCGTCCTCGGTGGTAGCAGAGCCCGAGCTCTGCCACAGCACGTCTCCACCCACGTGCTGCCCTGACGGCTCAGCCAGCGGCACTCCCCGAGGCTCCCCGGGGACCGGAGGCATACATCCCGGGCAGTAGAGAAGTGGGTTACAAGAGCTGTGATGGATCACAAGCTCACACTCCCACCGAGATGCCTCTCCTGTCACTGAGGATGACACTGCTCCAAGCCAGGAGCTGGTCCCAAACCCGGCACGCCACGGAGTGTCCCAGACCTCTGCATATGGGTACATGCATGGCACATGGCTTCCCAGGACACAGACGGGATTGTGCACCCACCCAGCTTGGCAGCACCCCTGGGACACAGCTGGGACACCGCCGGGACATGGCCGGGACACGGCTGGGATGCAGCCCCATGGCTCAGCCCGATTTGAACCAGCAGCATGCAGTCAGGGTATGGCCAGCGCCGGGCACTGTGCCAGGGACGCGGCAAACTTCACGCGTCGTGCAGAGCTTTGGCCAGCAGGAGATGGGCACGGCCCAGGCGGCCGGGCTGAGCAAGTGGCCGAGGACACATAAATTGGCTCTAGTGCGGGGCGGGGGGGAGTCCCGCAGCCCCCCCGGCATGGGGTAGAGCCACCCCGTGCCCGCAGGGTGGG
>NW_010510082.1:3528-4576 GCF_000687285.1 Phaethon lepturus
CGAGGGCAGGCGCTGCTCGGGTTTCGCAAGCATCTGCAGCACGGTTTGGGTTTCAGCAACGCGGGCAGGGATGGGGGATCCCGTGGTGCAGGGCCAGGACACCTGCTACGGGCAGAGCCTTGGGGACGCCTCCCGGTCCCCCCTCACCTCTCGGAGCTTGTCCATCTCGTTCTGCACCACCTGCTTGGCCAGCTCCGTCTCGATGAGCCGCTGGCGCAGGGCCTCATTCTCCTCCTCCAGCCGGATCCTCTTCTTCTCCACCGCCTCCAGCTCATTGTGGAGCCTCACGGAGACGTCCTTGGCCACCTGGGGACACAACAGGGCTGCCATCAGGCGGGGTGCAGGGCACGTGGGGCTGGGACCGCAGTGCCTGCGCACCTACAATCCTCATGCAGAGATCATCAGGCTGTTACTGACACACTTTAGAGCAGACACCGTGCTGGGTGACACCCTGGCCCTTGTGTGTGTCCCCTCGATCGCACGCTGTGACGGCTGGTTACCCTTCGCCAGCTGCAAGGCTGCCCTGCGTCCGCATCCTCTGGCACAAACCTGCCTTCCCCAGCCCTAACACGATGCTGTGGGATGCTCGTTGCCTTTTGGTAGTTTTTTCCCACGCCACAAGGCTGGAAAAACCCCTACAAGGCTGGAAAAGCCGTCGGGCAGCACCAGAGCAGGCAGCCTCTCACTGCAGGCAGCAGCTGTGCTGGCCAGGAGAAAGGCGAGCTGCTGCATCACGTTACAGAATAAAACGGCAGCTGCCCCCGGGGTGAAGGGTGCCTCCATCCATCCCACCCACGGCCCCAGAGCCCCCTCTCCTGATCCCTGCAAGGGAGCAGCCCTCAGCACAAGGGGAGCTTAACAGCATGAAAGCATTCCCTCCTGCATCTGTAGGAAAGGAAAAATTGCCCCCAATCCGCGCGGTCCCCTGCCCAGCCCGGGCTACCAGCGCTGCGGAGGCAAGCAGCAAGCCCCGCTGCGGGGCTGGGGGGCTCAGGCCATGGGGTCAGCCTCCTGTCCCCACCGAGGATGAGCTGCGCTTTCTTTCCCA
>NW_010510082.1:4637-4888 GCF_000687285.1 Phaethon lepturus
CTGGGCCCCCAGCAGGGATGGGCAGCCCAAGGCGGGTTCGCAGCCCCGCACTTGTGGCATGTCTTGGTTCTGGGACCGGCTGTTTTCTGCTCAAAAAACTAAGTTACTCCTTGAGCTGTTGCCCGTCCCTCCTCGAGCCGTCTCTGGCTGCCACCGCACCCCCGTCCTGGCAGCGGCCGTGTTGGCAAGAGCCCTCAGCAAACACTCACCGGCACCGGCAGCTCCTCGAGGGCCGGCGGCTGGCGAGGGCG
>NW_010510082.1:4925-5443 GCF_000687285.1 Phaethon lepturus
AGCCCGCTTGCTGCAACACCGGGGGCTCTGCAAGGCTTCCCCGACAGCCGAGAGGAGCAGCTCCCAGGTCCCCAGGGTCCTGGTCCCCATGGTCCCTCCCTGTGCAGTCGTGCTGCCCCAGCCCGTCCCCATCGGTGCAGGATAAGGGAGCTGGACCCCGGGGCAGCTCATCCTCCCCCCGGGGCACAGGATGAACCTCGCGTATGGCATTGCGAGACCCCCGTCCTCAGGGAACGCTGGCCCTCTCCACTCCCAGGATCCCCCCAAATGCCCAGACCACCCGTGAGCTGAAAGCACTGCTCCCCACTTCTCATATCACCGTTGCTAGCGGGGAATAGTGATGCCCCCGTTAATGGCCCCATAAACAGCACAACCCCATGGAGCTCCCCGCGCCCCAACATCACCTGCCACCCCCTCGTGCCTCACCAGCCACCACGGCCACATCTCGCCAGAAAACACTTCGGGGGACCTGGGGAGTGCCCGGATGGGGATGTCACCCTCCCGGCCTCACCTTGACG
>NW_010510082.1:5530-5808 GCF_000687285.1 Phaethon lepturus
GCGGCCGGCTTTGTTGGCCGGGTCCAGCTGCTGCCGGAGCTCCTGAAGCTGGTAGACGTCCTCCTCCATGTAGACATCCCTCATCTCCAGCATCTCGGCGCGCAGCTCCTCGATCTCATCCTGCGGGGAGATGCACGTTAGAGGGGATGGAGCCCACAGCTCGCTCTCCCCTCTTTTCCCCCTGGGACGCCTCCCCAGCGTGGCTCCCCTGCCCTCCTCCATCCCACGAGCTGTTCTCACAGACCTGCAACCCCTCGGGTCGAGCCCCATCCTTGCAG
>NW_010510083.1:0-10209 GCF_000687285.1 Phaethon lepturus
GATGGCATCCCGTCCCTCAGGCGTGTCGACCCCCACACCCAGCTTGGTGTCCTCTGCAAACTTGCCAAGGGTGCCCTCGATCCCACTATGTCATTGATGAAGGTATTAAACAGTATATAATATATCCCAGGCAACCTGACGGGTAATTCAGCATCCTTCTTGCCAAGGGGCATCACAAGAGAGAACAATAAAAGGTCCAGGATGGAGAGACAGTGTAAGAAGCTACAGCTGCAGGAGAAAGCAAGAAACGAAGGGCAGAGCGTTTTCAGCTCAGGGTTTAAAAAAAAAAAAAAGGGGACAAGGGAGGATTACAGAGCGTGTGCCGGGAGAACGGGTGCACACCACATGTAGTGGGAGAGGAACCACATGCAGTTCCCTGGGGCTTAAGGAAACGGCAAACAGTTTACTGAGAGCCGAGAAGGATGCTGCTGTACCTGGACCTGTCGCCACAGCCGCAGTCATGGACTTCAGCCACTGAAGGGACTCAACGGAGACAGATTTATCGCAATAATTAATATTAATTAAGATCTAAGATCAGAAAGAGGATGATTTTTATTTTTTCTTAGTAATAACTTACTTGGAAACAGCAGAAAAAGAAAACAAACAAAAGAGGCAAAAGCCCTAATTCATCTCAAATCCATGCATGAAAGCCATGTAACTCTGGGAAACTGAGCGAGTCTGGAGTTATGAGTATAATTTAAAGCCGATAAGGATCTGACCCATCCTTTGTGGTTTATGGAGTCTGAAGGGAGGAAGTCTTCCCCAGCCTGCATCCATGCGAGCGTCCTCGTGGAGGTGGGGGAGAGGGGAGGGCTCGCGTCTCTCATTACTCTCCCCCCCAAGGCCTCACTGCAGAGTTTACAATTTAATTTTCTGCATTTGTAATCTGTAGCCCTTGTGTATATAATGTCTAATGAAAAAGGCCTTTTTTAAATTAACATGGTATTTGGAAAAAAACCCATGTGTTTCTATTTCATTATCAAACTACATATATAAAGAAAAAAATACTCAAGTGGAGGGTGATCGGATTTAGTTGGCAGGGACACCGGACAGTCAGAAAACATAGATATCCTTACGTAAATGTCTGCACAACATCAAAATGCCTTTGGGTACAACTTTGTTCTTGCTCAAGTTAATAAACCCCGCTCCACGACTCAGGGCTTGATGCATTGGCTGCTTGTGCATCCACCAGGCTCTTCGCCACCTCTTCTCGTCCCCCGACCCTGCCCGGTGCTGACTCCATGGCCATTCTCCTCCTGGCAGCACGTGAAATGTGGATCCGTTCAATAAGCCACTCCGCTTTTCTCTCCTACCTTTCCAACTCCTTCCTTTATGGATGCGTTCCTCAAGAAAATGAGGCTTGCATGACTGTTCTTTGTTCAATTTAATACTTATAAGGGTCAATCCTTAAGCCATCCTTAATCTTAACAAAAACTGGCAAGTAGAGACGCCACGGTTGTAAACGAAGAATAGAATGGAACGGAATGGAACACAACAGAACAGAACTAGACTATTTCAGTTGGAAGGGACCTACAACAATCAGCTAGCCAACGGCCTGACCAATTCAGGGCTGACCAGAAGTTAAAGCATGCCTTTAAGGGCATTGTCCAAATGCCTCGTAAACACGGACAGGCTTGGGGCATTGACCGCCTCTCTAGGAAGCCTGTTGCAGTGTTTGACCACCCTCTCAGTAAAGAAATGCTTCCTCATGTCCCGTCTAAAGCTCCCCTGGCATAGCTTTGAACCGTTCCCATGGAGAACATGGAGAACCACATAGTACCTGGGGCTGGAGGGATCCCTGAAGATCACTGGGTCCCTGCTCAAGGCATGGGAGCTGGAGTGGTTTGCTCAGGACATCATCAGTTGGGGTTTAGATCTCTCCAGAGATGGAGATGTCACAACTCCTTGGGGCAATTACCTTCCCTGTTTACTCAAAGCAAATGGCCAGCTAAAGAAGACAAAACCATACAAGAGAAAAGCTCAGCTCTGTTAGACACTAGAGAATCCAAACAAGGGCGAGCTGACGAAAGCAGACTTCCTAACAATGCCACTCCCAGGACAGTGGTGTTTCCTCCGTTTCAAATATTTATCAGGGTTGGAAAAGATGCTCAGCAAACCACCTGTGCATCTTCAAGAGGGCATCAAACCAACCTCCTCCAAGAAGGCTCCCACCACCTTTTTGAAACCACTTCCCCGCCATGATATTTTTTGATACGCACTTTTTATTCTTATTCCCCTTTCTTTTTGCTACCATTATGTCCTCTGGCTCCAGGCTTTTCCTCATCCCTATTGCTTCATTTTTTTAATCCCAGCACCTCAGAGGGAGGAAGCCATCCTGTTTTCCTTATTAATCAGAAATCTCTGGCATTGACCACAAGAAAAGCCTCCAAGAACGCTGAACTTTTTGGTTCAATGCATTTCATCATAATAGAGCTACCAGCATGCAGAGTTGATTTAGTTTTGCAATTTTCTGTGGAAATACCTTCCAAGCGCTCGCCTTGGCCTCCAGAAATCCTTCGCTACACTCAGAGACACGGCAGAAATGCCCCAGAAAAGCGGTTGTGTTTTTAGTAGCTACCAAATTCCTCAAAAGCATTGGCTAAGCCATCGCCCTGACCTGTACTGACTCTGAAGTGTTTAAAGCTGGGAGGAAAAGACAATATTTCCATCTGAATCTTGAACATCTACCATTAAAATGTCATCGTGAAGGCAGTCCATCATCAGCAACACAAGCCCACCACGTGTCTGGTGTCCCAAGCTGGGGACAAGTCGCTCCTTTGAGCATCCTCCTCTGCTCTGACAGCTCACCTGGGATTTATGGTGTTTATTACTGCAAGGCTGATCCAGGAAACATCCACCACACCTGTATTTCTTTAGAGGAGTCTAGATATGGATAAATCCAGCTCTTCTGGTCTCCTCTTTGAAGAGAGGGCTGTTTCTCCAGAAAAAAAAAAAAGCATATTCAATAACGGGGCTTCCATTTTCCCAGAGGGGTTATCCCACAACAATCTAAGCACCCCAACTTCAACCATCATCCCTCCATTACCTCCTCTAGGACTGTAATTAAATTCTGCCTTTTTTCTCAGCTGATTCAGTACCTTCCCAACACTGAGGAAGAGCAAACTGTTGCAACTTGGATCTCTAACGCTAAGCAACACCAAACGCAAAGGCAAATTCCTGACAGAAGGGGACAGAAACCAGAGATAGAGGAGGACAAATATTTAGCTTCTGACCCTGCACCACGATCGAGACAACAGCCATGTCCACCACAGCCTGTGCACAGCCACCATGAGGTTTATCTATAGGCAGCTACATCCACCCTTCACTCATCCAAAATTAAAGAGCTTAATAAAGGAGGCAAGATACAAAATCAGCATCCACGTGAAGATGGACAACTGAGGCACAGAGACGTTCCTGATTAACGATTCAACACATTTCCCAAGGTGTAGGATCTGAAGCCGTCCTTAATCTTCCTAAAACTAAAAAAATAATCTCATGTAACCTTATTATTCTCAAGCATTTCAAGGCGAACACCTCGGAACACACGGCCCCTGGCACACACCGACGCAGGCTGCGCTGCTATGGTTTCAGGCTGGGAGAGGTCTGAGCTCTGAGTTTCCTTGATTTTTATCAGGGTTCACTCAGACGAACATTATTTCGAGATTGCCTTTGGTACTTAATCCTATTTCAACACTGGATCTGACCTCGTCGTGGCGTGAACTGTAAAGTGAGTGTTCCTCCGAGGTTACGGCCGCGAGAGGGACCGGGGAGGGCGGCTGGCGGGGCTGTAAGTAATCCATTTTTCTGTTGTGGGGCTCATGTAATTCTATTCAGTGCAATTTATTAATTGTTCTCCCAGCATCTTGGAAATACCGCGTATGGCCTCCGACGGGAGTGACGCAGAGGGCACAAGGGACAGCATCCCGGTGGGGAAGAAACCTCGTATTCGCAGCGTTGCTATTGCCTGCGTAGAGACCCCCGAAAAGTAAAGGTATTTTTACACAGCATAAAGCACACACGTAACCCTGAGCGATTATTACGATTTTCAAAGTTCTGACCTGAATCCTGCAAACTCTGGATTCTTCAAAAAGAAAGAGACAGAAAACCACAACACCTGGAGGAAAGCACATTTTGCATTACAGTCGAAACCTCCTTTTTCCTGGTACGCTCCTTTCTGAACTCGCCTTTGGAAGAGTTAGGCAGTCTGTGTTTTAAATTCAGCCACATCAGCTTTGATTTACTGTGGCAGCGAATTGGTATTTATTTAAAAAAAAAAAAAAAAGAGACCTTTGTAAGGGTTCAAGTTCCCATCCCTTTCAGTTTAAGAGTTTTAACTTCATTACCTTGTTCTCACTTGATGGGACAAAATAAAAAGCAGGACTGAATGCATTTTTCTCTCCTAATTGTTTTTTCTACTGGTTTTCGGCTCGTTCATCCTCTCACCACCAAGGAAAGCATCGCCATCCTTTCTGGTTTTGTGAGGCCTCAGCTACTAATCTCTGCCTACGACACTTTCCCCTTCTGTTCTGCATTACAATTCAAAGCTCCCTCTCTGCACTGACAACTTGTTTGCGGCAGTTCCACATGCCGTTGAATAAACGGAGTCAATAACTCGGTTAAGAGAGGAGGTTAAGACAGGGCTTGCGCTCTCAAAGAAAAATCCTCCAAGTCCAAGAAGCCTGGCGAGAACCCCAGAGATGAAAACAAGAGCAGCGTCCTCCACGCCGCACTGCCGGTGATGCCGCTGTGCGTGATGCCACAGCCGCAGGACATAAATCCCGCATTTAATCTGCGGGCTGTTGGAGACGAAGGTTTGGAGCTCATGAAGCTACGTTGGGCCAGGTGGCACGAGCTCAGCTCCTAGTTTTTACGTCTGCTTTGCCATGAATTTCAACTTGTGCCAGGCTGAGGCACCCTGATGTGCCCTGGGATGCTTTACTGCAGCTTTATTCAGCGGTTCCCTCCTCATCCCGACTCCCTTGGCCGCTTTCCTTCCGCGCAGTCTAACCAAGCATTTCAAAACATGCCGTGATGTTGTTTACGAAAACTAATCTTGCTTTAACAGCCTCTTTTGCCAAGCAGATTTTGCTATGATTTCATACCCAATATTTTTGTCCATACAGATGTCTTAAATTTTCTCCCGAGTTTATTTATTGATCATGTAACATTGATAGGATGTTCCAGAGATAACTACAGACCAAAAGCAATTAACCCAGTGTTGAACTTTAGTTCCAAAAAGCAGCAGCATATAACCGTGCATCCGACTGGATGCAAGACTTTTGCAGTCATTCATGATATTGTTTTACCCGTTTGTCAATAATAACTCAAGACTGCTGCTCAGCAGGCTGAGTCCTTCAGGCTGATAAGCTTCGAAGAGCCTCCCTGGTGGAGGTGCCAGCATCTGACACCAACACATCTATCTGAGCGCATCGCTTGCGTTGGGAGCCGATGGCGGGGCTGAGCTGAGGTCGTCGTCTCCACGTAATAAATAGCTCCACGACACATTTCCACTCAAACAGGGAGGCCAAAGAGAAATTAAAAGTATAACCAGCCCCACGCTGGTGGAGCTTCTCATCAATGCTGGGGAGCTCGCAAGGCACCTACGCTGCAAACCCGCCTTGTGATCCAAGTTCATGCAGATACACCCTGTGTGGTCTACATTCCCTGGGGGTTAAAACATTGGCGATCCCTTCGACCCCCCAAAAAATCAGGATCGGAATTAATTTCCTAGCCACCTCTTATCAGGGACAGGTCCAGGATGACTGAAGGTTGCTGAGCCTTTCCCTCGCATCGCTGGATGTTCACATATTCCTTCTTTCCTCTCCCCCTCCAAAGCCTCTGAAATATAAATTACTTTCGCAGAAGAAATGGAAACTTGATCATTAAAATTAGATAACTGAACAAACTTGCAGCCGGAGCTGGGGACCGCTAAATCCAAAGCCAAGATCAATTTTGTTAGGAGGGAAAACTGTCATTTAATCGATAGCCATGTGCAACCTATTATTCCAATGCTTGACAGAAGCTCTCGCACGGTGCGTTAGCACGGCCGAACACGGAGACCTTGCCCAGCGCAGGCTTGGCTGCCCCTGGGAATACTTAAGACGATACCATCTGCTAAGCCTTTAAAGCTGGGGTGACATTTTAGGTGACCGGTGAAGGGTGGAAGTGTTTAATTTAGGACACTTTCCGGTACAATCATAGCAATAGGAGATCTCATAGATAAGTTACGCTCGCCAGCATCCTTCTGGGAGATTTTTTTTTTTTCCACTTTTGCTATCCGACAGGACAAAGGGGCCTTTATGGTGTTTGTAGCAAGTCTGTTTATTTAGTACATATTGTGGCTGATCCGCTGTTGAAATATCATCCATTTCCCTCCCCTGAGAGATACTCAAAGGAGCAGCAAGTAATCAACTTTAAACAAAAAGGCCATCTAAATATACAAAAAGAGGAGAACAATAGCAGCATTAATTATAAACCAGGCAGGCGGGTTTCCAAGGGGAATTCATATGCAGGGAATTTGTTTCTGCACAATTTATTTCTCTTTCTGGGGGCTCAGAAGAGCAGCGGCAGCTCCGAGGGGCTCAAGCGGAGCGTTATCGCGGGGAAGGAGAGGGAAGATGAGGATGGAGGGGTGGGGGAAGAGAGTAGCATCAAACAAACTGGAACCAACATGGGCCAAAACCAGCAGGAGAACCAAAGCCACATCGTTTTGAACTTGGAAAAGAGAAGTACGCGCTTGATCCTGCTTGGTTGGTGAAAACAATAAATGGCAAAGGCAGGGATGTGTCCCACAGCTCGGTGCAAAAGGGGGACTGGCTAAAATCCTCTTTATCACTTTAATAGGACCCAAAAATCTTCCCCACGTGCGGGGAACGTGCTGTTCTCAGCCATCCTGCAATCTGTTCAACCCCTCTCCCGCTGCTGGTCCAGCAACCTCAGAAAAAATCCCCCAGGATTATACAGCAGCTGGATGCTCAAACGGGAGCCGAGGGCTGTGGTCCAGCCAGCACTGCAACTTGCGCATCTATCTCAAGCGCTTAAAGGTCCCCAAACAAGCCAGTAAAATGTTTTGGTTTCTAATTCAGCTCGCGAGGAGCAAGTTCAAGGCAGGATCTGTGCTTTAATATGGTGTCAGTTCTGCAAGTGTTGGCCAAGTCAGCGAGCACAGAGTGCAAACAGGGGGAAACCCTTGCCTGCAAGAGATAGCACGTTTTTCTGCTTTTAACACACATTAAAATAAAAAGAAAAGCACATTTATGAGACGCCGGAGGGGAACAGGTAAAGGACTCCACAAGGGAGGTCGCACAGGTACGCAGCAAGGCTCGTGCACAGCCTGCACCACGCCTCCGGCAGAGGGGAGATAAATATTCAGCAGCATCCGAAGGATGTGCCGGGGAGGGGGCATGAGGAGCAGAGCTCTGCATCCCATCGACGGGCACTTCCCACCCATGCAAAACCTCAGGCGGTTCCGGCAGCACAGGAAGAGTCTCTCTAACGATTGTAACGACCCATAAATTAAAAGTGAGTTGTCAGCGGTGAGCAAACGGTCTGAGGCACATGGGAGTGGTTTGTGCATCTTTCTCAGCTGATGCCATGCACCCAGTTTTGGATGGGAAAGGGATGGGGATGGACTGGCGAGCAGTCAGGGGACAGCAATGGGGACAAGCAGATGCAGAAAAAAGCAGCTGTATCGATGAAAAGGATAAATATATCTGCTCCAAGCAGGACCAGGGATCTACACGCTTAAATTAAAGCAAATTTAACATCGATGTTCAACAGTAGAAAACCTCTGGTAGCCGCGGGGCACAGCGAGCGCTAGGACAGATGGTGCAGGGGAGCCCGCGACTCCCCATCGTCGCGGTGTTCTTAAAGAGCAGGGTGACAGGGGATGATTGTCACAAATGGCTTGGACGTAGCGATGACTACCTTGTCAGAGGGATCTCTTCGCATCCATCCCTTCTAGACCTGCTTTCTGTGGTTAGGTTGGTTAGAACAGCCATTTGCCCAGGACCTTAAATGCAAGGGGAAAAACCAAAAAGTGACGTGGTGCAGCAGTATTCTGTTATCTGCCACTTGGGAGCACCTCAGGAGAGGTGTTCCTCCAGCTCAAAATAGGTTCAAAGCACTGAAAACCTCAAAAGTGGCCTCCAAAAGATAACAAGCTTTGACTTGGGGGACCTCAACTTACCAGCTATTTGCTGGAAATACAACACAGCAGAGAGGAAACAGTCCGGGAGGTTCTTGGAGTGTGTGGAAGAGAAGTTCCTAACACAGCTGGTGAGTGAGCTGTCCAGGGAAGGCACCCTGCTGGGCCTGTTGTTTGCGAACAGAGAAGGACTTGTGGGCGATGTGATGGTTGGAGTCCATCTTGGGCATAGCGATCACAAAATGATAGAGTATTCGGTTCTCAGAGAAGTGAGGAGGGGGGTCAGCAGAACTGCTCCCTTGGATTTCCGGAGGGCAGACTTTGGCCTCTTTAGGAGCCTGGCTGACAAACTCCCTGAAGGGGGAGGCAGTCCTGAAGGGCCAAGAATGTCCAGGAAGGCTGGCCTGACTGATCAAAGAGCTTTGGCTGGAACTCAGGAAAAAAGGAAAGTTTATGACCTTTGGAAGAAAGGGCGGGCAACTCGGGAGGAGCACAAGGATGTTGTGAAGTTCTGCAGGGAGAAAATCAGAAGGGCCAAAGCCCAACTAGAACTTTATCTGGCTACTGCCATAGAAGACAATAAAAAATGTTTCTATAAATATATTAGCAACAAAAGGAGGGCTAAGGAGAATCTCCATCCTTTATTGGATGTGGGGGAAACAGTGACAACGGATGAGGAAATGAGGAAATGAGGTACTTAATACCTTCTTGGCCTCAGTCTTGAGTCTTGAGTGCGGCACTGGTGAGGCCGCACCTTGAATACTGTGTTCAGTGTGGGGCCCCTCACTACAAGAAGGACGTTGAGGTGCTGGAGCGTGTCCAGAGAAGGGCAACGAAGATGGGGAGGGATCTGGAGCACAAGTCATATGAGGAGCGGCTGAGGGAACTGGGGTTGTTTAGTCTGGAGAAGAGGAGGCTGAGGGGAGCCCTCATCGCTCTCTACAACTACCTGAAAGGGGGTTGTGGCGACGAGGGGGTTGGGCTCTTCTCCCAAGTAACTAGTGATAGGACAAGAGGAAATGGCCTCAAGTTGCGCCAGGGGAGGTTTAGATTGGATATTAGGAAAAATTTCTTCACTGAGAGTGTGGTCAGGCATTGGAACAGGCTGCCCGGGGAGGTGGTGGAGTCGCCATCTCTGGAAGTGTTCAAGAAACATGTGGATGTGGCGCTTCAGGACATGGTCTAGGGGACATGGTGGCGCTGGATTAATGGTTGGACTTGATGATCTTGAAGGTCCTTCCCAACCTAGTGTTTGATTTCTGTGATTTCTTTAATAGTAAGACCAATTGTTCTCTGAGTACCCAGCCCCTGAGCTGGAAGACAGGGAGGGGGAGCAGAATGAAGCCCCCACAACCCAAGGGGAAATGGTTAGCGACCCACTACACCACTTAGACACACACAGTGCTGAGGGAGCTGGCAAAAGCACTCACCAAGACACTTTCCATCGTTTATCAGCAGTCCTGACTAACCTGGGAGGTCTCTGTTGACTGGAGGCTAGCAAATATGATGCCCATCTACAAGAAGGGCTGGAAGGAGGATCTGGAGAACTACAGGCCTGTCAGTCTGACCTCGGTGCAGGGGAAGGTTATAGAGCAGATCATCTTCAGTGCCATCACGTGGCACATACAGGACAACCAAGTGATCAGGTCCAGTTGGCATGGGTTTATGAAAGGCAGGCCCTGCTTGACTAACCTGATCTCCTTCCATGACAAGGTGACCTGCTTAGGGGATGAGGGAAAGGCTGTGGATGTTGTCTACTTTAGTAAACTTTAGTTGACTACTTTTAGTAAAGTCTTTGACACTGTTTCCCACAGCATTCTCCTGGAGAAACTGGCTGCTCATGGATTACACAGGTTTACTCTTCACTGGGTAAAGAACTGGCTGGATGGCCGAGCCCAGAGAGTTGTGGTGAACGGCGTTAAATCCGGCTGGTGGCCGGTCACACGCGGTGTTCCCCAGGGCTCGGTTCTGGGACCAGTCTGGTGCAGTATCTTCATCGATGACCTGGATGAGGGAATCGAGTGCTCCCTCAGTAAGTTTGCAGATGACACCAAGCTGGGTGG
>NW_010510083.1:10993-12739 GCF_000687285.1 Phaethon lepturus
GGTTGTCAAGCACTGGAACAGGCTGCCCCGGGAGGTGGTGGAGTCGCCATCCCTGGAGGTATTTAAAAATGTCTAGACGTGGTGCTTAGGGACATGCTTTAGTGGTGGACTTGGTAGTACTAGCTTAATGGTTGGACTTGATGATCTTAAAGGTCTTTTCCAACCTAAATGATTCTATGTTTCTCTGATTCTATAAGCTCTATTTTTTCCTTTTTAAAGAAACCTGAAAACACAACCGGAACATCCTCTTTCCATACGAAACAAGGTCTTGTCTAGACGTGGTGCTTAGGGACATGCTTTAGTGGTGGACTTGGTAGTACTAGCTTAATGGTTGGACTTGATGATCTTAAAGGTCTTTTCCAACCTAAATGATTCTATGTTTCTCTGATTCTATAAGCTCTATTTTTTCCTTTTTAAAGAAACCTGAAAACACAACCGGAACATCCTCTTTCCATACGAAACAAGGTCTCCACCAGCTACCCGATACAGTGCAAAAGGTGACTATTGAAGGAAACCCCAAGTATTTCATCCTATCAGCCATCCTAAACAGAGCAAGGCAGGTGGAGATGCTGGCTGATGCTGAGGGTTTGGAAACTTCTTTATGTGTAGCCACGCAGACCTAACAGAAAAGCACTAAATATCTGCACCGTGTGTCACAGGCGTATAAAGACATGGACACTCTGGGTCCCATCTCCTGCTAAGGAAGTCCTACATGGTGGACCTGAGGCTCAAGGGGTGGATGCAGGAGCACAGAAAACACACACCTTTAGTTTGCACTGAGCGTTCCCACCATCATGTATCAGTCGGTGGTACGGCGAGGTTTCACGAGCTTTTGCTGGCCAGGTGACCGCAGGAGGTATGGACCCTTATGGGAAACCACCACAGACCTCAGCATCCCAGCCTGACCGCAGGGATCTTGCCACTTGCCTGCTTCAGCAACAAGCACACCCCCAGCACTCAAAATGATGGTGAAAATTCTTATTTAAAAATCAGTTCCCAGGAAAAAGTCGCTCCAAACCTCAGCGCTCTCCTACGGCACAGACAAAGCTTTGAAATACAGCACGAAACCACGTTTTCATCTACGGCTTTTTAATGAAAAACCGCAAAATCCTGGGCTCCTCGACAGTTTATCAGCAGAGGCCTCAGCTGAAGTTTACGGGGCTTGGATCAAATCACTTAAACCCTGCTTTAGTTTTACAGAATATTTTACAATATATAAAAAGCAGTGACTTTTCAGCACGAAGCTTTTATAACTTTATTTTATATAAATATATCTTCCCATTCTCGTTAGCCCTGTGGCCATAAGGCACCCGTGTGACACTGTGAAATGCCACAGCTGGGCGTGACGTTCCACGGAGACGCAAAATAGATGTTTTTTGAAGGATTACCAAACTATCTGCTTCAGGGCACACATCACCCTCGCAGAGCTGCGGGTGAGGGAGATGCTTCTTCCCCGGCTTCTTGCCCCTCGGCAGTATCAGGGGGTGCCAGCTCTGCTCCGGGACAGCAAACGCTGGGACGACACAACACGGCCACGAAGCAGCACATTCTGCCTCGGTTTTCCGGCTCCTTCCCCCTCCTGGCTACAAACCGATGCTGCTTGATGGTGCCCTTTGATCTGGGCCCAGGCAGCACGAAGCACCATCCTGCATCCTTCCAGCAGCCCCCACCGCTGTGCAAGTCCCCCGAGGTGACACCCCACGCCTCGCTGGTGCTGCAGCACCCAGGGTGGGACGGATTTTGCCC
>NW_010510084.1:0-52101 GCF_000687285.1 Phaethon lepturus
AGGAATGAGTTAATTAGACTAATGATCCCTTGACTCCTTTATTAGCCAGCTCTTTAGAAATTGGGATTAGCTTTGTTTTCTCTGCTGAATAAAGACAGGAAGGATGATGTTTATTCTAGTAAATGACAGCACCAGAAGAAATGAGTGTTTTCCTGTTCGTTATAAGTTCCATCATTTAAGATAAAAATTTAGCTTTCCTGCACGTATACCTGATTTTAGTACACCTTGAGCCCAGCTCAGATTGGAAGAGAGAAGTCGGGAAAATAACATAAGAATGCCTACTGATTTCATATCGTGACTTTAAAGGTGATCCACTCTCTCATTTCTGGACTTGAAAATTTACAATTCTTCATGCAAACCTGGAGTGGATTGGGTTTGAATTTAAACAAAGTCTTCAGAAAAGGCAAGCTTGACAATTTTTTGATCTAGGTTTTGAACACTTAATTTCTCTATAGGAGACTTGCACGTCTCTCTTGCTTTTAAGGGCTCTCAAGAAGCATGAGAATTATCTCTATAGTGGTTCAAACCAAGCATGCACAGAGAAACAAAATCACTTGTACGACAAATAGGAGGATTCGTAAGTCAGCAGCCATAAGTGAAACAGCATCATTAAAACTTCCAATGATTCCAGACCTTGCTCTCAGGAGTCGCTCAGGCCAAGCAAAACCTTAGATAAAGTGCTGAATTATAGGCAGGGAGAAGAAAAGCAGAATTTAAATTGGTAGGAATTAGCAACGATTCGCTAAGCTAATTTCTGCCCTCTGTTACCCTCGGCGTGGCGGCGTCGCAGCACATGGAGCGGTGCCGGGATGAGAGAGTGCAGAGCGGGAGCCGCTGACAGCAGCTTTTAAGTTGGGATTCTTTCTGGTAGATCTATATCCTGCAAAGCAATGAGCTCCTCGGCATCCCCCGAAACCTATAGGTGTAGAGGGCACCCAGCGCCGTGCAGGATGAGCTCTTTAACCAACGCCTGAGGAATACAAAATTTATCATGCAAATGAGGCGACAGAGAGGAGGTGGCAGCAGCTGAGTTATGAAGCTTTTAACTCACAGGCAGGATTCCTTTGCTATCCCGCACGCCCTCGCTAAGCGTTCTTTGAGCGCCATGCTGAAGAAGAAGTAATCATGTCGTTTGTTTGCAGTTTAGCCTTTGCTGGCGGGTGCTTTTGAAAAGGTGTGGCGGAGCAGTTTGGGGTTGGCAGGATGGCAGCCAGCACGCTCAGGCTATCGCAGGTGCTCTCCTCTCTTCTGGAAAGGAGCATCTGGTACGCGTCGAGGGCCGTCGGTGCTCCTCGGTGGCTCTTCGGTGTGAGATTTGGTGCTTGATCCCACTGCTGTCCGGGCGGAGGGTGCAGCCCGCGTGCCGCATGCAGAAGAGTTGAGCGTTGCTTGTCGTCCAACACCGTGCCTGACCTTGCGACTAAGTACTAATTTGAAATAGTGGAATTAAAATTTTCCATTCTTTTGCATTGTCATGCCTCACATTGATAAGCACAAAGAAATGTAAATAAAAAAGACCTATTTCACAACCCTCGCTACAACCTTTTTGTTTTATGACAAAAGACAGTTAATTAGCATACCAGCGGTAAGCAGCCTTCCCAAACTCGTGCTAATTATGTATTCTGTTGACCGTGACTCCAGTCATAAGGTAATTGGCTTGCAGCAACATGACATTTCAAATCATCTCTTGAAATTACATCAAAAAGCCAGCCTGTTTTGTTTTGATAGGGGGACAATCAATTTGATAAGTGGTAACACAGCTCATTGTTTCACATTAATTAGACTAATTGCAGCATGTTAGCCTCTGAAATAGACAGAACTTGGAGAAGACAAAGGCTGTGGCCTTTAGCATGCAGTGCATGCGGTGGTTCCACTTGCCTGCGCATACTGTAGGCAGAAAACAGAGTTGTTAGGATTTAGCCTTGCGGGAGACTGGGTGTTAACAGTGGTTCGATGTGTTATGCTTAATCCACTGGCTTTCAATTATAAGATCCAGGTTCAAAAAACCCCAGAGAAAGGAAGGGGCGGGGGGGCGGGGATGCATTTCAATATTAATGGTGCCAAAGTTTTTGGTGATCTTTGGTTTTCTGTCTCTTGAAAGACGAAGCAGAGATCTGGCTGCAGGATCTCTTAGATGTTTGTGGACTGTAAGGCCTTTCTTTGAGAAGGCTTCACTTCTGCTCTTGCTTTTCCTGCCCATTCCCATTCATGTTTATTTCTTAGTTTACCTTAGTTGGACTATTTTTATTTTCACTTCTATATTCACTTAAGAATAACGTATAGAAAAAAAATACTTAGCGGATGGATTACTGAAGACAGAGAGTAGAGATGCATAACCCACCCACATATTTCTAATTTAGAGCATCCTTGCCTGCTATGGAGATTACCAATTGTACTTAGCTCTGTGATGATTTTTATGATCTAGCTATGTCATATGTAGATTGACACGACCAAATGGATTTTGCTTGTTGACCTAATTGAAATGTAAACCAACGTTTTAAGAGATGAAAGGTTTAAGGGCTTATTTCAGTCCACAGGCTAGGCTAACTTCATTGCTGTTCACAGCTTGGTGCGGTGTTTCTTGTGCGTCAAACCCAACATCAGGCCACTGGATGTATAAAGGATGTGTTCTTTGACCAATATGTTGCTAGCAGGTTTGATAAATGAGGTTGTAGTTAGCAACTACTCCAAGGCTGAAAAGCATTAGAGACTAGATTCCAAAACTGTGTGAATGTTGATGAAATCATATGCATGAGACCAACTCTGACTTCTCTTCTACAGCTCTCTATTCCATCTGGGTTCAAACTGAAGTACCAGCAGAGAATTTTAGCTCTTTTAGTTACCTCTATTCAACAGAAAGTATCCTCAGTTTAAAAAAAAAAAAAAAAAAAAAGAGGTTGAGACACATGGGCGGGCAATTGTTAATAATCATGGAATTGCTTACATGAAAGCTGTAATTCTTCAGTTGCTCTCCATGGAAAATGAGATTTTGGTTTTTTAATTCTTTTTTTCAAGTGAGGCAAGGAGATTTAGATATCAGCATATTTCTGCTGGGCACAGACTTCACTTACACATTTTTGTTTCTGTTACCCGCTGCAATCGTTGACTGGTTAGACAGTAAAACCTTTGGGGCAGAGATTTTGTTAAATTCGCCTGTAGTCTATGTTTGAAGAGTGTAATTTTGCTTAAATCAAATAATTTGTTCCAACAGATTAACATTATCATTGCTTGTGGAAGCTATATTTTTATTGGTTTTGCTTATGCTTTATGTTGGCCCCTTAGCAAATGGTCATAAACTCTGTTTTAAATCCAGCTACCAGTGACTTCATACTGCTGATTTATTTCTATCATTTACCGGCAAGAATACTTTTTTTTTTTAAAATGCATTCTAAGCAATTCATTCCTCTCTATCTCCTCTCTTCTGTGCCTCCCTTTACTTTCCTCCTCCAACATTTAAATTGCCTTTCATTGAGCTTAAAATTATGCCCAGATTAGCGACGTAACTACCCTCATGTGCTGCTCTTACTAAAAAGTCCAGAGTTTATACAGGAGGCGAATTGGAAAGAAGCAGAAGATTGAAGCCTTTTAGCATTCAGCTTAAGTGCTGGTTCCACTTGCCTGAGCACAAGCTGGAAGCGGCGTTGTTAGGATGCGAGCCTGCACCCTTGCTGTCACTGCCGGTCCTTGTGTAGTCAGGTTCCTGCTTGGAGCAGAGCAAATCTTTGCTCAGTTAAGCGAGCGTCAGTCACAGGCAAGCTTGGCTGCCAGCCCAGCGTTGTTAGACTTTTCTGTGCTACACCTGAATGAGATATTGAGGAGACATGGCTACCTAAGCAGAGTTGAGAAGCACTAGATAAAAAATAAAAATAAATAAATAAAAAATTAAATTGTCAAGGGGAAGACAGAATAATTTTGAGAATATAACTTACACTTCCAGTGCTTGCTTGGGAGGCTTGCAATAAGGAACATGCATTGCCTGCTCGGTGACAGATCCTGTGTGATCTTGTTCAAATACCTTTCTCTGTTTTCCTGAAATACAAGACTAGAAGGTAATGCTGACTTCCCAGTGAGAAACAGGGGTACAGGCAAATCATAGCTTAGCAAGCTGAAACACACTGATACCATCCTGCAGGGTGCTGAGCTCTTTCGATGGCGCCAAATTACTGGTTTCGGCTTACATCAATAGCAGGCACCCAGCTACTTGTAGGATTGCACTTTCAAGTTGCTTCGTTGTTATCCAGTCAAACAAAATCAACAGGATCTTCTTAAAGTGGAAAAATAGTGAGAAATAAAGCTGCAAAGTTTTGGGTTGCGTGAAGATGCTGGCAGCGTGGGTATTCTGCACAAGGAATAGAGGAAAATGAGGGACAGAGTAAGAAAAGTTAAAATAGGAATAGTTTTTTAAATAGGAATTGCTGGCAGACCTATTAATCACACAAGTCTTCGAGCTCTAAAGGTTTTGTGAGTGGAGCTAATATGGAAGAAGAGACATACCTTGCTGATATCTTGAAATACACTATTAAAAGCAACACACAAAATTAAAGGAAGACAATATCTAAACAGATTAATGACATGTAACAATAATTTCTAAAAAAAAAAAGCGACAGACCTACAGACCAAGTACCTTCAAAAATCTGAATTCCCAGGTGTGATTGTTGCTTTGTATGGCATAGGTTTTTAATAACCAATTTTGCAAGTTGCCAGTCTTGTCATACAGTCTCAACTCTGAGCTCGTTTACATGGGTACAAATAAATCAAAGTTTCTGCCATTTCTCTGGCTATACGCTGCGACCAGAACGTGGACTCTGCTAGAGTCTGTGGGTTTTTCAGTCGGAGATTTCACAGTGTCTCTGAAGCGGGTTAGAAAAGGAAGAGAAAAATGCATTTTTCATTGCTGTCTAAGGTAGGCCACCACCTGCTCTTTGCAGACTGCCACTACCTAAACAGGGACTTGATGCAGGTAGAGGCTTTTTGTCTGAAAAGAGGAATCTAGCATCTGTGAATATGAGAAAGATTTCAGACATAACATTCATTGTCATATTTCTTTTCAAAATCTACATCATTATCTTTGAAATGATGTCGTCCCTGCAGTCAATTCAGGGCAAACTAAACACAGGCTTAGGCATTTGCAAAGGGGAATAATATTTTCCTTACCTGGGTTTACTTTTTTAAAAAGTCCTTTTCTTGCTGTTTCTATGACCTTGCACCCCTAATGCACAATCGTACATGTTTAATGAAAGGAAACAAACCTAGATTCTGCACTGATCTGGACTTGCAAAGCAACCAGGTTTTTCAGTGAAGCCTTCATAAGCTATAAATCAGTGCAAAATTTAGCTCATATTGCATTCTCATTGGAAATGGGTTATATGATAATTTATGTTGAGCTGATCATAACTAAGCACCTCATAGTAGTGTCCTTCAAAAAATTTTAATCAAGATTGTCTTTCTCTCTCCACCTCTCTTGGTGCAATTTCAAGGGGTTTATTTGCATGTCAGGCTGCACGTGTTACTGAAGTTATTCCACTGAAGCAGGCACAACATCCTGGCTGTATATGTGTTTTACAGCAGCATAATGTCAGGTGACTCTTTGTATTTATTTCTGATTTGTGCTAGTGGGAGAGTCAGGCCTTTAATTCTCCTAAGCCCTGAAAACAGAGGTATTTCCAAGTGCCTGTCAGATCTGTTTTTCAAGTCTTTTTGTGCTTCTCAGTGACTATGCAATGAACAACGTGGGGGAAGAAACTGTTGGGTCCTATGAAAATCACTGAGATGGTCCAACTTTTACTTGAAAATCTGTGTTAAAAAAGATGTTTTCTTAAGTATGTTCGACATGTACTTTTAAATGCATGTTTTCTTTTGGGGTTTTTCCCCTGTTTGTTGTACAGTGAAGAGTGAAGGGGTTCCAGAGAGGTGTCTTGGGCAGCGAATACCAGGAGAGTCCTCTCCAGGGCGAACTTGCCCAAAGCTGTTTACATCAAGGACCATCTTATTTTACACTCCTTATGCAGGCTCTAATATGATGGGGTTCTGCAGTGAGGACAGAGTTGCTCCATAATGGGTGATAATAAATAGTTCCCCACCTAAGTATGTATAATCGAGACGAACAGGGTGGAGAGAGGTGTGCTGGTGAGAGTGGGTGTGTTGCTTTCTCACGTGGGCTTTTTTCTTTTTCGTAATTAAAGCATTATGTTATGAAGTTACACATGGGTGGACTCCTGGTAGAATCTTAGAAAGGATAAACAAGTTTTAAACAGATTTTGAATGAATATTGACGACAAAGGTTATGAGCTATGACCAGAGAAGTTTCCCTCCAGAAGCCCGGCAGAGCACATTTTCAGTTAGACTAAAGCTTTAAGCTTGCTGCGTGTCAAGCTTGACAGCCAAGACGTAAGTCGCTTTCATACCGTGGTGGAGCTTTGGATTTGAAGGTGGAAGACTCGGGATTTGTTGAGGAGTGACTGAAGTGGACAAGTAGGAAAACCGAGGTACAGAAAACATGCTCAGGCAACAGTAGCTGTAGCTGCAGCAGATGAAGTGAGCTAGGGGAGGCTGAGACAACTGGTGTGGGAGACTCTGAAGGTAGAGATGTTTGTTCTTTGACAGATGCCTTATAACGTGCTCTGTATGGAAATGTCAAGGAGATGGTCAGTACATTTGACCCTAGATCCTGTGAAATCAGCAGTCACTACCAGGCTTCAAGTTTCATAATTCCTGTAAAATTAATGGAGATATTGCCACGAACCACTCTTTTCTCTCTCCCACCCTTTGCTATATGTTTGTTGGGGTTTTTTTTCTGCCAGTAAACATTAAGAGTTGAGGTTGAGGTATTTCCAAATTATCTTTTCCTTCCCACTAGTCACTTCTGGCTGTGTTCCAAAGTCGGAGAGAAGATGACAGGTTTTCATTGGTCACTTAATTGTGTATGTCCATTGGCTTTTATGACTTCCGAATTCATATTTCTGTGTGCTTAGGGGCTTTTGTGACAAGGTGCTAATGGGTTCCTGGCTGGGCAAGCACCTGTGTCAGAAAGTGTTTCATTGTGTACCTTATTTTTCCAGCTCTGACTGCTTCTATTAGCTTGCATATATGCCTTTATTGCAACCCCCAATGTACTTTTGTTTGGGGGTGGGGGGCATGGACATATCGTCTGCACGTACAAAGGCAGCTATTACTTTTATTGCAGAGAGAAAATGGGAGTTTCAAATGAGAGTTCCACATGTACACGTGCCCGAGAGGCAAGAAATCTAGGAGATAGAGAAGAGGCTTAGAGCACTGACTTGTCCAGGGATTTTCATCATATGATCTGAGAAGTTCAGCAAGGTGGGCTGTGGGTAGCTGGTAGGTATCATGCTGCTGGAAAAATCTCATTTCCAACTGTTAGGCTGCATGAAACTGTAGATAACAGTAGCCTACGTGGTTTCCTAATGAAGTGCTTCCAAAGGAACTCTTGTTGTAGCTGCTCCAGCCTTATGCTTGTGAAAGTGAAGAGAAACCATGTCTGTGGCTTCAAAAGAGAAAAAAGCATCCACAAGGTGATCTCTGTATTAGACTGCTATCTACGTTGGGAAGAAGATCTTAAGTCCTCTCAGGGTATTGTGTCTAGACCTGTGTGCTAGTTGCAGCAATGAATACCTTCTACTTCTGAAAAATAAGATAAAGTCTAGCTTTTCCTGCTTATTTTGATGGTATTTCCTCCAATACAAGTTATTTCTTGATGACCTGATGCATTTTGGGACAAAATATTTGTTTGTTGTCTTATCCCTATGCAGTAATTTAGCTTTTTATGCTGGTCCAAATCAGGACAAAATTTGTTGCACATTTTGGCTATTTTAGCACTACCAGCAAGTAAATCCACCCCAACACTGTTACACAGCATGCTGTCCTTTGTTCTAAGGAGCAGTTTCCATAACATGGCTGTCATCAGGTCTTTCAATGGAAAATTATTGGACTTTTTTATGCTTTCTAGTTTGCTCTTGCACATCGGTTTGCCATCTGCACTTCTACAAAGTTAAAGACATAGCTGATGAACTTCTGGATTGGGGAAAAAACAAGGTGTGGCAGGTCTGGGGTCTACTAAAAATTGAAGTAGAACAGATTTAGAAATGTGTTTAGTTAGCAGACCTTCTGAAACTGAAAACATATATGAATACAACAAAGACCTTAACTTCCAAATCTACAGAACAAGATATGAACAATAAAGAGTGCATCCTGGTATAGGTCTTAAAAACAGGTTTTTGTATATTAGTTTATACAGTCATGTTATAAGAGAGGTGGCCAAGAATAGAGAAACGGGACATATAAATAAGATTTTTATGCATATTTGGGTCATATGAAACGTAGGGCAGACTTGATTCAAAGTCAGTAGAACCCGCCATTAACACAGGACTTCCAGTATTTTTCATTATGCTTGAAAGACAAAGACTATATCGTGCTACAAAAAATTATTATGTCTAAGCCTATATAAATTTAAATATATCTATTGTTTTTCACTCCCTTTTCCAGACAGATTAGCAGAAACTATACTATAGGTGTTTATCCTTTCCACTTGATAAACATATTCCATGATTTTAACTGATCTGTAACCATTTTTCCTAAAAGGCAAATGTCCCGATTCCTTAAAAAACAAAAAACAAATGTGTCTATGACCAATGCTGGTCTGGTGACAATGTATAGAAAGCTTTTTTTTCCCTGTATGAGGAAGCGAAGATACGATTTTTGTTGGAATTTTCTGTCTCGGTGATTTTTTTTTTTTTTTTTTTTTGCAAATGTTCTGTTTTTGGAGGTTGGTCTTCTAATTCAGCAGTGTACACGTGTAAGCTTGTCCCCTTGGAAGCCTTCCGTCTAACCCTGGATAATAACGATGACAGTGCGTCAGGAACTCATTTAGCACACGGGCCGGACTGCAAGCTGTGCCCGCTCGTGCCGCCGGGCGAGCAGCTGCCGAGGAGCCTTTTGAGGCTCTTTGGACTGACCCGTCCTCCGTCCCAGCGCTTCAGCGGCCACTGCCCAAACCCCAGCGCCGTGCGGCGGACACAAGGCAGCAGCTCTAAATCAGGTGGATATTTAGGGCTTGAATCTTGCACCCTGAGGCCTCGTGATCTGTTGTCCCCACGATCAAATTCACCTTCCGGATACGCTGCTGTGCGAATTTGAGTAATTCAATGTCATCAATTAAGTTATTCTAGAATTACTCCAGTGTAGCTGAGAACAAAATTAAGCCTCTAGTCTGTTCTGGGAAATTAGACAGATATGTTTTTTTCTAAGTGGTTTCTAATACATTTCATTAGGAAATTATTTGATGAATGTCATTTAGGCATTGGGGATTGGTATAATGTCTGGGGTTTGAACAGTCTGACAATTTGTAGCTGGCCAAAAGGAAATGAAAGGCTAATATCTTCACAGAACATTTCAATATTTTTAATCTTCCTTTTTTTTTTTTTTCCTCCAAGTACTGAATACTTCAAAGATGTCATAAAGACATGGAATAGGAGATTCATTCCTAAGGACCTGGGAGTGCTCCAACTTATTTTCCTAAATGAGCTTGGCTATCTTAAAACTTAGCCCTCTCATGGTATTAGTTTGTATCTGTGTCAGTTGTTGTAATTTTCACAAGTAAGCGGTCTGCAAGCGAGAGGCAGAGATTCAATTATACTTTTCTTAAATTGCATTTTAAAAATCACCTAGATGTTGTTCTGCCATGACTTCACAGTTTCTAAGGTACCAGAAAAACTTTATACTAAGGCTGATGCAATATTCTTGGCCACAGAACAATTTATCTGAGTTCACTGGAAACCTGAAGGGAGGTGAATCCACCAAGGTCGGTGGCATGATTATGTAACTTTTGCATTGTGAATAAACAGATGTTCGCTTTCATGAGTATTCACACCTACAGTACTGGACATTAGGTGAAGTATCCCCGCCTACTGAGGCATCTAAAACAGGTTTGTTGCCGCCAAAGACATGGAAAACTTTTAAAGCTTGTTGGATGCTGACCTAAATGCTGAATATAATTCACTGTTGTTGACTTTCAATCCCATTTCACTCATGCTTGGAACAGAGGACTAGAGCTGTCTCTTGGTTTGTGGGTTGGGTGGTTTTTTTTGGTGGGTTTGTTTTGGGTTTTTTCAAATATTAGTGGGTTATTTTGGATTTTTGCAAAGACAAGTGGAATTTTGCCCACTGGATCTCCGATTCCTCAAACCAGGACTTTAATAAAGGGTGTCATTAAAAATTACCTGCCATATGCAGGAAACAAAACTGCTACTCATCCAAGAAGTGGTCCTCGAATTGCACTTTGGGGAATTTTTTGAGATAATATTACTGTATGTTAACTTAATTTAAATTTATTTTTTTTTTTACATCAAATTGATATGTCAGATTTTCTGGTTTCTCCAGTTATTCTACATCACTCTGATACAGAAAAAACCTGTATGTATTTTGGCTGGTTATGTGCCTCTGTAGGTTTGTCTTCTACTGTGAGAACAACATTAAGCTATTGAAGTGTACCTGTAATTTTGACATAATTAACTTTTACTGCTTTTAACACATGAGTTCTTTCCTTATCTTTGGGTATTCTCTTATTTCTTTTAACCTTCCTCTGTAGCTTTACTCCTTTCTTCTGCCATTCTCTTCTCAAGTCTTGGAGTAACTTCTCTTCTTACATGTCTGCCAAATAACTAGCTCTTCTTCCTTCATAAATATATGCCTTATAGTAGGTGTGTTCATACCTATCTGCCAGAGAAATGAGAAGAGGGATGGAAGAGGATCAGGATAGGCAAGAAAGTTTGAGAGCAAGACAGTCAGTTTGTCTGTCCAGTCTGTCTCCTAACTTCAACTGTATTTCCTGTAACCTTGATCATAATTTGTTAGCAGCACAGAGCATCATTTTACCTGCACACAGAAACGCACCTGCTTGGCCTCTTTGGCCGCTATGCTACAATGACAGCGGTAGAATAATAGTAAGAGAATAACAAGATATAAATAAGTGGAGGATTCTTTCCCATGTGTGAGATACTTTTATTTCTTCCTCTCAAGATTCAAATGTGAGCTTGACAGTGGTCAAAGAAAAACATCAAGAAAGGAAATGGAAAAGTGGAAAGTATTAATTGCACTGGCACGTCAATCTCTTACACACCCTGTGTAAAGCCAAGAGAGTTCAAGCCTACTAACTGGAGACTTTAAATTGTATTAATAAATGTCAGTATAATCCAGTGTAGTTAGTCTAACCACACCT
This sequence comes from Phaethon lepturus, assembly GCF_000687285.1. Taxonomy (NCBI): domain Eukaryota; kingdom Metazoa; phylum Chordata; class Aves; order Phaethontiformes; family Phaethontidae; genus Phaethon; species Phaethon lepturus. The sequence continues at coordinate 11,234 of NW_010510084.1, forward strand.
GTAGAATATCTTCAGCGATGTTTAATCCATTTCTTACAAGAAAAACCTCACCCTTTGCATTTTGTTGAAGCACTTTGCCTTACTCTGTGCCTTTAGTCTTCAGTTTCTGTGGTTTTATGTACTTATCAATAGCACCCAGACAGTTGTGTGCGAGACCTTCTATTCAATGTTCATAGTGAGTTTTAACAAACAAAGTGGACACACTGTGGTTAATAAAAAGGTTTTCTTAAAGCTTAATGAGACTCAACAACAAATATAAATTGAGGAATCACCTTTTCCTTTGCCTTCCTTTGAAAAAGTAGGAAAAGCAAAAAGATGGTTTGTCAAGCTAGAACCCTCTTAGAAGTATGTTAAGGAGCTGCAAAAGGAAAAATTAAGTGAGAAGGAAAAATATTAATACATGATATTCATAATCCTTGTATCAAGGACTCTATCATTTTAGAAATGTGTAATTGGTGATGTCCCAGTGAAACGTGGGAATATTGTTACCTTTGCTTTTATGATGAGACCGCTGGAGAGGCAAACACATTAAAGGACTCTGAATGGGACCTGGAGTCACTCGTAAAATGAAGAGCAAAGAGGGGAAAATCCTCATATTCATCTTCTGTTCTGACCCAATTAGTCTGTTGTTGCAAACAGACAGAGTGAAATAACTCTGAATGTGATGTTTAAACCAATTTTGCGAAGGAGAAACAAGCCCAACTTAAAGCTGGCCATAGACAAGTGAATTATTTCTTTTTTTGACTATGACAGTTATCTTGAAATAGCCCCTTGATGAAATCCTCTCCTCTTTCAAGGCCTTGGAAAAACTCCTACGCCAAGATTCATTTCACCTAACTTTAGACATCTCTAGTGTAAACTTCTATATCCGCGCTCTCCATCCTCGACTCTCTTTACAGCTGGTGGAGAAAAATGGGGCTTTCTAGGGTATACTTCAACATCCTTGTTTCAGACGGCTACTTTAGAAGAGAGAAATTCAGCACTGTAAGTACCTGCCTCTGTGTCAGCTTTAAAGAGATACTAGGTGAGCGACTTCGGTGGCATCCCGCTCATCTAGTCAGAAGAAACCCACCTGTTGTGCCTTTAGAGGGGATTTGGACGCCCACATTTTTTACTTGGGAAGACATTACTGGCTGTATGTGGGAAAGGCTGAGGTTCTCGCAGGTTGGCAGTACGTTTTGGTTATGCTCTCAGCTGCTTTCACACGTCTACCTGTAGTCTCAGAATGCTGTTGCATGAAAATACGTTTAACCGTAGAAAATCTGCTGGACTTATACGCAGGGTGTTTAAGCTTACTCTCAAAGGTAGTGCTCTTCCGTATGTGCAGTGTCTTTGTTCTTCTTCCTAAAAAGACAGATAAACACTGTGAAGCTGTGTACTCAGTCATACACCCCAACCGTTCTGGCAAAACTTTAAGAATCCATTCAGAGGAATGCTAAAAGAAAATAAGTTACTTTATCTCTGCTGTTCTTGCACCAGTATTCTTTCCATTCCTAGTGTAAGATAGAGATGAACCAAGGGAGAAAGAGGCGTGGGCCATGATGCAGAATGTAAGATTTGGGACATCATGTGCAATTACTACATGGAGATAAGAATAACACTGAAAGCGTGCTAAGCAGCAGTCAGTATGTAGTGACTCTTCTGTTTAGCTTTATTACAGTGTCTAGTGAATCAAATCTGATCACCTGAAGGCGGGAATATGAGTTGGGCTGCTTTTTTTTTTTTTTTAGTGAAAAAGGAGACTTACTGGGATAATACTGAAGGTGCTGTTTAGGTGCTTTCACTTCTTGTGTTGTGATTAGCCCTTTTTTAGGGTGTGTTCCTTAGCAAAAGTTGTCTGCGCAGGGATAGAATAAAATCAAGGTAAAAATCTCCTGTGTTTAAAATAGTCTGGTATGTTGTGACTTGTCGTTACCTATGGTGAGGGGGTTGGTGGCATAATTGCTTAATTCACTGGACTTTCTTCACTGGGGAGCGAGTGTGTTTCAGAGCCCGTTGTTTCCTTGCAGCCCTTGCAGGCCAGGTGACCATGTGGAGGTTGATGTTGGTCTCCCCGCCGTGGTGGTCTCCTGGGCACCGCAGAGCTGAGAATAGCGTTGAAGACGACTGCTTTGGTCAATGGACCAAACCAATCTCCTTGGTTTGGTGTACATAAATCAGCATAACTTGACTGACTGCAGTTCTTAGATGATCACTGGCAGTCTGGCCTTCCATGTTTTGAGTTAGTTCACTCTTCTGGATGTTAAGAAGTGGATATGGTTGATTTAAAGGAGCGGTTTCTCTGTAGCTGGAGTGCATGCATGGAAGCAGAGCAGGGAAACCCATGTTGTCCATGGAAGGATTTGATGTGTGGGTAGGAAAGAGGAAATCGGAGCCGTGAGAGGGTCGTAACAAGACAGGGACTGTAGGAGGAAAGCAGGAGAGAAGTTAGGCTGGCGAATGATGAAGGAAGAAAGACTATTTAAGCTGCCTATAATTCCTTGGAACCTCAGGTATGGAGTGTTGATCTGTCCATTTACATACATATAAATCCAGGATAATTTAATTGCTTCTGTCTTCACGTTATACTGACGTGTGAGTAGAGCAGATAAAACTGGTGCTGATGTTGTGTTGTCACTCAAAAAAGGAATAGTTGGATAACTTTTTCATGATGTTGTCATCCATCATGTTGTTTTGGTGGGATCCAAAAGAAGATGCATCAAATTTGTCTTGTAATAGTGGGACAATAAAATGTCTTGAAAAGAAAGAAGAGCCTTACAAATAGAGGAGGGAAAAAAATCCCCACCTTGGTGAAAATGACAGGTTCATGTGTTTTCTGTGTTTGCAAGGGAGTAAAATACTAAATTAGCTTCATTTTTTTTCATCTCTATATAATTTATTGCCTTATTGGGGATACTTAACTGTAAAATATTTTAGCTGCATTAGAAACTCGGAATGTGCTTCCTTGTTCTATCTGAAGTGCTTTAGGATATTCTCAAGATCAACTGTGTTACAGCAGTTTAAAACACTATGTTATCGGTAGCCCGTGTGATATCCCATTGTGTCCCTTCAGCTCTCTCGGTCTTCCTCTCTCACCCCCACCTTCTTTCTCCCAGTAAAAATGCCTGCTTGTGTTTTGGCTTCAGTGGCATTGCTCAGCAATTTATTTCCTATAATTACCACATTTGTATTTACCTGATCCAAAGGCAAGTGAAGATGAGGGAACGTTTTCCCTTCAAATCAGTGGATTTCAGATGTGACCCTCAACAAACGATTATCAGATGCTGAAATTCACTTCTGAATAAAGGGGGGGCTCTGTGTGTGTGTGTAGAAATGCTTTCTTTAGCATAAGGGATAGCAGTCAATACAGAAAGTGAGATGAAAACCAAATTTTTGCAGAATGGAGATTTGATTTTAATGAAGTATTTTTTCCCTTTATTCTTCTGCTCTCTGTTTGAAAAAATGTTAAACACATTGAGTCAGGGAGACATTCCTGTGCTGCATTAGAATAGCCATCAACGTCAGCCAAGACCATTTGGATCATGTCACTTGTCCTAAAGTGTGTAGCTGTTTTTAAAGAAAGAACATGTCATGTTCTGTACAGGGATCTTTAATGCATGAAACTTGTTTGAAGCAATAATAAATCAAGTCCTTGCTGCTAAAACCAGTGTCTGATTTTCCCTCATGACAATCTCTATCTTTCCATGTGTAAAATCTGAGACAATAGTGAGCACAATTCTGCACCTCGAAGTATAGCAAATAATTTTGATCACAACTAACTAAATACATAAATCTAGCAAAATAAAGAACTGAGCTATAAATGCTCTATGCATTTGCCACAATGTTTAATAATGTACTCTTTTTCTACAACCATTCTTACAGAAGGTTGCAAGCTGTGTGGAGATATTTTCATTATTCATGCTCTATTGAGTAGGCAGTTCCGCAGACATTTTTCTCACCTCTCCTAAAAAAGTGGAATAATTAAGACCAAGTAGAGTGCTTGAGACTTATTTGCCTATCATTTTCCACTCTTTTACGTGAGTATTAGTTCTATTAGATTCAAACCAGTTACTGGTGATGTAAAGAAAAATCAGGCTTTTGCATTTTTATTCTTTATTAATTACTCCTTTTGACTGTGCGTAGCCATAGCTAATACAAGTAAAGGAAATGTAAATGCAAATCCATTTAAATTAATCTGGAGTAGTTAAGAATTACAGGCTATTTTAGCAGCGTGATTTAGTTTCAAAAGCTCTGTGAGAAGATGACAGAAATCTCAGTCCTGTCAAATGTTATTACTGCCTACAATGTAGTGTAATCATAATTACGAATGGATGACGCTGAGACCCCCATTTGGTCTTCGACAGGGGTTGAAGTTTAATCGGACAAAGGGTTCAGGGCTCTGATTCCTTGCCTTCTTGTAAGATGCCTTGCTCTTCCCTTCACTACAGATTCACTGGCTTTGGATTTGGGCAATAAATTATGGGTACGAAAATGTATTTTCATACAAAAAAAAAGACCAAAAAAGTGTAAATTTTTTTTTCCTTTCATGTATGGAAAGCAAAAAAACCCCTCAAAACCCCTGTAATAGGAGTGGCCCATGTCCAGAAACAGAGCCTGTCCAGGGCACCTCCTGAACGGGGCAAGATGTCCCAAGGGTGCTCGGGGAGTGCCGTGTAGGTGCCCACTCACTCCTCCACTGAGAATGTCAACACAGGTGCCAACCAGTGACAGCTGAAATGGTATTTGCTCTTTAAATATACGTGGGCTCCAGTCCACTAGGGACTGCAGAGACACCAAAAGTGCGTTATGCATAGGCTAGGATTTGAACAGCAGGTTATAATGACTTTGAGTTACAGCAAGAGCAAACTTGACTTCAGCCAGTGACCTTGAGTTGGAAAACGTTAGCCTGTTATCAGTGCCCTGAACCACGAAGTCGCTTTGTATGGTTTTGCGTGGTTTTGCTTATGTCGATTGGTTTGTTTATTTTTTTAATCTGGTGCAGCATAGTAGAGGTAACCATCAGTTTGTTATAAAACAGAGTGCTCCGTTGACCTTTCTCCTTCCAGTCCGAGTGCAGTAGGAGCCTGAAGTAGCCGTTGCTTGTTTGTTGTTCCACTCGCCAGGCTGCTCGAGACCTTCCAGTTTCCAACAGCTCAGCTCTGAGGAGCAAACTTGAGCATGGAGGCACATGTGAAGTGTTGTGATTTGTTGCCATGATGACAGTGTCAACTTAACTACAGCTGACAAACACTTTTTAAATAGAACATTTCAATTCTTTATAGTATTCTCCATCTGTTTTTTTCACTGTCTGCATACATGCAAAACATCTGAGAAATGCTATCACAATGGTTTAGTTTACTTATCTAGCCACTAACATTAATTAGTTGTTGAGAGTGGTAGTTTAGGGAGCAAGTAAAATGATGAAATTCCTCCCTCAGTAAAGGAAACTATTTTATTTGTTTAACAGAAGATGCCCAGTAGACCCGCTTCCACATTTAGAAAGAGTTTTTCAAATTGATTTTTCTGAGCATAGGTGCGTGGAGGGGGGGGCACATGTTTACTACTTTACCTCTTGCTTTTGCCACACTTTACTTCCTTCCCAAAAGCATCTGCCACTGCTATTTCCAGTGTGGAACTGGTAGCAGAAGGGGAGCATGATTTCGCAATTAAACCGGGCTGCTGGGGTCAAATTTAGAGGGTTTTATTCGTGGCTTTGCCACTGGCCCACTCTATGACCTTGAGCAAGTTGTGCATTGCTGTATCTCAGTTTACCTCTAGGTAAACTAATATTGACTTCCCTTGAGGGGATATCATGAGGCTTAATTAAGCGTCTGCAAAGTTCTGTGAGATAGAGGACTGAAAGCTGCTATAGACATACAAATGACGACGAAGATGATGATTTGTGCCCGATTGCACCACTTCCCAGAGAACTGCCATCGTAGCTGCTGCGCGGATTAGTTGTCAGGTGAACTATGAATCTATCAATTCATCCATCATTCGCCCCCTTGTAGATTGAGCCCAGCTGGCTAGCTTTGCTTATTAGTAGCTTTTAATAAATCAAATCATATTTGCTGTTTTAATTGTATCTTAAAGGGTAGCATGGATCTTTGCTTTTAAATTAAAAACAGCGTGACAAGGTAGACATTAGAAGCTGTGCTGCTGCTCTTGTACTCTGTTGCTCTCAAATTGTTGACATAAAACTAGGTTAAAAATATATGTTTAAGGAACCTCATAATGATAAAACATGCAACTACTAAATTCTAGCAGAGGACTTTCTCTGGGTGCCTCTTTTGCAGAGTTTGGGCATCCTTGTTTGTAAATCTGCTCAGAGGACTGTCCCAGTAACCGCATTTTGAAAATTGTAATCTACTCATCCACAGGAATCCAAGGTGACAGTAGTTGAAGATTGCTGTTTGTTGACAGAAACAGCCATGTCCCTATGAAAGAAAAAAAAGTCAAAATGATGTAAAGTCAGATTAATGAATTATTCAAGATATACGTTATTGTGATTTTTATTTTTAAATAACACTGGCCAAAAAAGCAATGGGAATAACAAACTGGCATGTTTTATTTTTAATCTAGGGCCAAAACTGTATCCTACAAATCTCATTAAAATGGAGTATATCCACTAAAATATTGATAACATAATTCCCTTTAAATTTGGTTCTAGGTCATAAAAAAAGCAAAGGGCCTATATGGAAATGGATCCTCTTAGAGGAATCCTACTCACTGAAATCAATGGAGGTAGCCCAGCTGGCTACTTTTGCCCATTACTAATTTATAGTAAATCAAGCAATACTTCCTCTTCTAAAGTATCCTAAATGCAAGTCATATAGGAATTCCTCACCAAGTGGAGAAAAGAGTTAGGGTTAAAACCAGCAGGAGGTTCCCTCTGATTTCAAGTAAGCTTTTGACCAATGTCTTATTGTATTTTAGATCATCAGCCTCGGAGCTCTGTGAGGTTTGCCTTTCCATCGGGTGCAAAATTTGATAAGGGTTCCTAGGAAGTAAAAGTGTAAAAAGGGCCATTTGACTCTTTACCCATCCAGACAAACTTCCTCCTCTGTAACTTTACTGTTTCTAGCGGAATTGCATAATGATGATAACCCATTCAAACGGCAAGCAGGCGAATCAACGCTGCTGTGCGGTCAATAATTCCTAACTCCTGAGAGGAGATCAAAGGGGAAGGCAGCAGGGAGGAGGAGTACTCTTACATGAACGTAAAGGAAAAACCCTCAGTAACTGAGATAGCGCTATGAGGAGATAACAGAATTCTGAAAGATTTATTAAAAAAGTAAACCAAGTAGTTGACCGGAGAATTCAACTACTGGAACATAAACCGAGCGCGCTAAGCGGAGCAGTGAGCCGGAGCAATGTATTTTTGGACCTGCTGGTCTCGTATTTGACCCAAAGGCCCCCTTTCACACCCTAAAAGGGTGTGAAAAGCACAGACGGGTTTTGAACTTTCACCGCCGCACACTGGCGATAGGAGGAAGGATCTCGGAGGGGGACAGGCTTGGAACATGTGCCGAGGCTGGGCTTCCCAGCAGGAAATGGCACAGATTGCTGCGAATCCTCCTATCCGAGCCTAGCCTCCACAGCTTGTAACTGCCCTGTGGCCCTCGGCGCTGGGAGGGGACACCGGCAGGGTGAAAACCTCGCGCCTGCAGCGGTCCTCGCCGCCCGCTGCCGAGCGTGGCCCGCCCTGGTGGGCCGTGTGGAGGAACGGCAGTACAACCGCTAGAGCCTCCAGTATTCCCGTGGTGATGCGCATGGCTGAGCGATGCAGGTTTCTTTAGAAGAAGCTTGGGCTAGTATTTTTCTCCCCTAAAAAAAAAAAAAAAACCACACCCCCAAAAAAAAAAACACCAAAAAAACCCAAAACAAACAAAAAAACTCCCAAAAAAACCCCACCAGTTTTGTTTTCTTTTTTTTTTTTTTTAAAGATATGGCAGCAATAAAAAAGGGATGTTGCAAATAAGAATAACATCTCACGCAAAAAACAGTTACGTGTACAGAGCATGCAGCCACATCCAGTTGCTTTGAAATCAGGCAGAATTGGGTTTGAACGCCTGTCAGAAGGGTTTAAGAAACTGGAAAGGTGACATTTAGTGAGAAAGTCTACACAAGAATGCAAGAGAAGTATTGAGGTAGATTGGCAAAGGAGACATCGGTTTGGCTAAAGACACTCCTGTAAGGAGCAGATGAGGCAGACCGCTGAAGGCTGCTTGGGCTAATGACGTACACAAGCACAGGAAGGCACCGGTATAGTTACAGCAAGGGCGAGATATTCAAAGAATTTAGGCAGAATTTCTTTGCAGCGGAATAAACTACCAAGGTGAGGAATCAGAGAAAGAGGGTAGTATAAGGAAAATATTTTTGTCTATGTATTAATGTTCTTCTTACAGTTTGCCTCCAAAGGCTACTACCCCACTATAAAAATGTGTGTGTGTATATATATTAATAGTGGGTGTGGGGATGTGTTGTATTTCTGCCATCAGCCTATAAATTGGAGGGGAGTATTTTGTGTGGAGGTATCTCATCTTTTTGAGTTACAGAAAATTTTCCTCTTGCTCCCTTCCTGACCTCTTTATTATATTTTATTATTTTTTTTCTAAACCTGAACAGTTGTCTGAAGTGACTTCACTCCAGGATCCCACAGTTGGATAAAAAGAACAAAATACAGAAAGATAAGTTCTTAAAATCACTCTGGGCTTTCTTTAATGGTAATCATTAGCCCTGTTCTGAACTCTATTGACAAAATGCTGGAGTACTCTTGAAAGCCGAGCGAGTGCTCTTTTAAAGGAAGAACTGGTTAATTAGAAGATCTAATGCAAGTGACCTAATTCTGCAAGCTCAGTGCTAACTTTTCTAACACACAAGAACGTAAAGATTGGAAATGATACATATTGATTCATGTAAGTCAACAAGTTGAAATCTTGATGGGAAAGGTAATTTCTTCATAGCTGTTTAAACTCATCATCTTCTTTCCAGACCAATACTAGGTGTTTTTTTTGCCTGCAATTTGATAACCAGCATGGAGCTCATGTATTAATATGTACTGGGAGCCACAGACACACAGAGAAGCTACTTAGTGATCAAGGAATGAGGCAACCATGCCGTTACTCATTAAGTGGCACAGCTTTGAGTTACTAAGTCATCTTGTAGCAAGTGCAAATGTTCTTGTCTTCTAAAAACTTAAATATGAATTTACTTTTAATCACAAAGCTATTGTTGAGGATCGAAAGCTATTGCTTACGGGTATGTGAATGTTTTCACCGTAAATCCAAGCATGTGAAATGTCACTGCATTTTAGTATCCAAATATGCCTCTTTTAAAGGCAACACTATTTTCTGTCCCCTCAGCTTTAAGTAGCAAAGACGTGTAAAATAATTTTTCTGCCTGCAGATTGATATTTTAGACATAACTCAGCAGGATAGTATAAATTATTCCTCACTAGGCCTGGTAAGATTAATGTGTAATCTACCAGCGTTGTTCTGGTTTCCCGTTTCTATAGTCAGGATGCTGGTAAATTGTGATTCCTTGCAATGCCTCACCTCACCTCAACTTCAGCAACAGTTATGCTTCCGTATGTTTATAAAGGCATGCTGCAAAGGAGGAGCTTCACATACAACTTTAAGACATCCACTTAGGGTGTGTGAATGACCTTCTGGAGGACCTCCCCTCCACCCATTGACTGTTTAGATGTCTGGCTCCTGTCGGTACGGGCTCTGAATTACATCTAACCTGGACATCTGTGATATTGGGTCCAGAGGGCTTTCCTATCCATAATGTAACTGCTGCACATTTATATATTATTCCTTTTTTAATTTCTGTGGGAGTTTTGTATGAGTCAGATGTACAGGATTTGTCCCAAAAGAAGAAAGTACTTCAGCTATAAGTATCCTGGTAGCGTATTCAGGTATGGAAGTGCTAAGTTGGCAAAGGCTCCAAAACATTGATATGTGAATGCTAAGAGGTCTGCAGATCTGGTAGCAGTAAGAATAATTCCAATTATTTTTATACCCAAAGCGCCCCGTTTCAGAATAATCTACCTAAAGTTCTAGGCCCAGTGATGGTCCTAAAAAGTATTTATAATTAAAGATGGGAAGTTCTCTCAATGTGTCAAGCCCTTGGTATTTCATATTCAAATTTAATTGTGCTGTGGAGTGTGTACACACTCTTCTCTGGTGCCTTGAGAATTTGTGCCCTTAACTTCATCTGACTTCCTGGAAAAGGCTTTTGGAGCACCAGATCAAAGCAAGCTGTTAGTTTCTTGTGACAATTAAGAATGAAGATTTTGGGATCTTCTAATGAAAAACATTGGGAATTTGGCTGTAGACCAGACTAGTTCTTCTTTCATGCTGACTTAGTTCCATAGTGCAAAGACTGAGCTATGAAGGTAGTGACTGAATAATGCAGAGAAACTGGTCATCCTAAGAAGCAGGAAACTCTCTCTCTCTCTCTTTTTTTTTTTTTTTTTTTAAATCAGAGTCTTTGATGCTGTTAAATTAAGTGAGCCTGTTTCAAAGAGATAATTTGTAGGGATCGTACGTATCAAAGCGAAGAGCTAGCTGAGGAAAGAAGCATTGGAAAAAAAACTCAAAATAAATGGCAAAAATTATTTGATTCAGGTCATAAGGAATTACTGTTATATGAATTTCATGACTGCTTCATAGCTCAGACACGGATGTAACATAGTCTGATGCTTCTCTGTGGCACACACTGATGGTGTGACTTGGGTTAAGTCATTCTGCATACTTGATCCCTGGATTGCTGGCTATAGTTTATTCTTGTTCTGTAACATATCAGTTAAGAGAGTAGCTTTTTGACTGAAACTGCAATAAGCTGGGGAGCAAGTGGTGCACTGGTTTGTGATGAGAGATGGGACCAAATTCATATACATGGATGATCACTAGGAGAGATTCAGACTACGTTTATTTTAAAGAATTCCAGTGTATTGAGTTATGATAATGAAAGCAATTGAAGTAAAAATCCAGCACACTGATTTCAGTAGTTTGTAGTCTCTTGCACAATATGTCAGCATTTACCTCTAATCAGTTTTAATTCAGCTCTAGCTTGTAGTAACTGAATATGATTTCCAGCTGATGGAGGCTTAGGTGGATGCTTACGTAAAGGGTTCCATTGTATATAGATAATTCTTTCCTATGTAATAAATTTTTCCCACCTAGTTGGTAGTTTCATGAGAGAACCTGGCACGAGCACTCCTGTACCTTCTCACCTCTGTAAGGTTTTATTTCTAGATAATAGTTAAGCCAGGTTGATAACGTGAGGAAGCTGTTGCACATTTGCTTTTTTGTTTTGTTTTTTATCTGTGAGAATGAGCTCTGGGAAAATTTGCAGATATAAAATTACATAAGTCAAATCTAGATGAGAGATTGTAAGGAACTTCTGAAGGACTTAACTGGCTGCATAATGATACATGAAATTAATTTGTGATAAATGCAAATTAATGACCATTGGGATGGAAAAATTTTACTAGTTGTCTCCCTAAAAATTTCACTATTTGTCTAACTGGACTTAAAAAAAGTCTATATCAACTCAGGAAAGAAATCCAGCCATCAATACTGATGGTTCCTTGAAGACATCTGCTCAGTACACAGCTTCAGTCAAAAGACAGATTTAGGTACACGAGGAAAGGATAAAGAATAATACGGAAAATACAGAAATGCCATTATGCAAATGGTGCTGGTTCATGAAATGGGTGCCACCATCTCAAATAAGATATTACAGATTCACCAGGAGCTCAGAGTAAGGCAGCAAGAATGATCAGGTGCATGGGAAAACTCTCATATGAGGGGAGACTGAAAAGACTGGAATTGCTACCTTTGAGAAGACATGAATAAAAAAGAACATGATAAGAATCTAACATTCATTATTTTGCATAGAGGTGGCAATTTGGGAAGAGCTTTTCTCTCTATCTCATGATCCAGGAACAAGGGAACACTATAGAAAGGGGGCTGATAAATAATAATTTTTCACCTGATGTGAAATTAGGTAATGGACGACTTTGCTCTGGGAAGATGCTAAGAAATGCAATGTGTTTTAGGAAAAGGTCTGGTGATTTATACAAATGAGAATATTCTGTGTTGTTGGTATCTATTAAGAAAGAAAAAAAAAAGACTACTAAAAGAGTTCTGAAATGATATGCCTTAGGTTTGCGCTCTAATTGCTAGGAGACGTTGCAAGGATGCTTTCTTGGGGACGAGTTATCCCAGACCTGCCTAGTGCAGGGGGTTTTTTTGCATTTTCTGCTGACGCATCAGGTGCTGCTTATAGTTCTAGATGAAACTAGATTTGAGCCCATGTGGCAATTTCTGTGTTCCTGGTTGTTTCATTGTCAGGCTATTTCAACGGCTGTTGATGCCAGCTCAAATTTACGGCCATATTACATTGTGCAAGCTACTTGTGGCATGAACTGTCCTTTTGTTTGGAACTTCTTCAGCATTTACAAGACAGTGGGTCATGGTCTATGAGCACAGTTATAGGCACAGACAGTGGTAATACAAACAGCAAATAGTAATTGTCCGTGTGAACATTTAGAAAACATCCCCAACTACAAAAATAAATTACTACTGGTAGTAGCAGTTATGCATCATATATGGGAATTGTTTATTATTGCAATTGTTACGCTTTCTTCTCTCTATGCAGGAAAGAGGAAGAGGTTATGGCAGGAGAGAAGATATTAGTGAGGAAAACATTTCCATTTCCCCTTGGAAACCAGTGTCCGACTCCACCTTGAGGTCCTCACTAAAATAATGTTTGTTATTTTTACCTAACCCCCAACCGGCAGGACTTCACATTGCGAAAGCATCATAAGATCCACTTTACAATCTCGGCTTAGTATTTGAGTTAGCCAAGGAGAATGAACTACTGTGGGCCTTCAGAGGCTCTCAGGACTATATTCTTCCCATGATACGTGTGTAGCAGTTAGCAGTCTTACTACAGCGTACCCTAGAGAGGAGGAGAATATAGTCCTTAAAATATTTGCCCCTTCACTAAGATCTAGTGATTGCTCCACTTGCAGAAACACATGATTATAGAAAAGCAGCCGGTAGACTACATGTGCACACACGCAACCATATGCATGTAGAAGTCCGTGTGTATATACACACATTTATATGTATGCTAGTTTATAGACAAATGTGTATATACACCTGAAAAATTTTTGACGGAGATGACCGCCTCCTGCTGTTGAAAATTCTTCAAGGGAACTCAGTGCACCAGTGTGCAGTCCCAAAATAAAGCACTGAAAATCTCAGCAATCCTATGAGGTTAATAAAGTTCACTGTTGCTTAAATTAGATCAGTGTAATTCACTGCGTCTCTAGCAGAAATTAAATTTTTGTTTAAAACTAAAGAGCAAGCTAGCCGGGTTCAGGAGCACATTTGGGATGCAAAATGCATTAGGCCCGTTGAAAGTTGGTTATTCCTTTTTGTGCCTTGAACTCCACAGATGAAAGTACTCCATGATATAAGAAGTTACTTGTAGTATTATACGTACCATTTATTATCTGAAGTCCTCTTTTTTTTTTTTTTAATTTTTTATTCTTTCCTCCCAACTCTTCTAAGAAAAGAGGAGGAGAAAAATCAGAGAACACTTCTTCAGCCTATTCAGTCCTTACGGCAAATTAATGAGATACTACCCGTCAAGCCCCCTCCTTTGTGCAGATAGTTATCTGCGTTGACAGCAAGTTTGCTGCACTGCTTTGATTCTTACACATATACAAGAGACAATCAAGTGGAGTCGTTAACAGAGCCCAGAAGAAGCCATCAAACTTTCCATCTATCTGACATAAACCTGTGATTTTTTTTGTTTGTTTGTTTTCTGCAAACAGTGTAAGAGGTTTCTGCTGCATTCTGGAAACGGATGCACAACACAGCCAACGGGGTTTTTTTTTTATTATTTATTTCTTTGACAATGACTATGTGGAGCTTTCAATAGATATTTAGCATGGAAGAGAAGCTGTGATTTGTCATCAGACTTCATTATTAAAAATATAATAGCATTATGGGTTCTAAGTACTGGCAGATTTTTCTTTTTTTGTTACGGTGCTACTCCTTAGTAGATTGCTCTAGGAAGTTGGAGATGAAACCACTGTATGCAGACAAATCCATATTGTTGCTGTCTGTGTGCTTGCTGTGCAACTGCTCTACAGCTATACAGTTTGAAAGCAGAACCTCATGAAAGTAAAATCAGCATAAAAGTCAGGTTTAGACTTCTATATTCATATTTATGAATTTGAAAAACCTCCACCATGATCTTATCTGGAGCTGTGGTAGCAGTTGACAACAAATGTGCCCTTGAGAAAACGTGTATGGTAATGCAATGGAATTGTGGATATTCCTTTCTAGTACTACTTGCTTGAGTCGATGTTGTTATTAATAACAATAATGATGATTATTATTAGAAGCTTGAGTGCCACAGAAGGCTTCTGCTGGCCTGCAACTATTGCTCAGCCAACTGGCTTTGAATTTGTGCCATGGATTTACCTTTGTACTCTGTTCACAATGCGGGGAGACTCTGTTCTCCCAGACTGCTGCGTTTATGGGCTGCTGAAAATTCAAGGTAATTAAATTTGTTCTTCTGAAGTACTTGGTTTATTGCACTACTGCTGTTCAAGCCACACTAGTTTTGTATTCATTTCTTAGAGAGTCCCTGCTCTCCTCCACCAGGTTTTTCTGTAGACCCATGACCATTCTAAATAACACTCAACCTTTATTAATTAATTACAGAGTAAAGTTCCTCTTGCCTCTTCTCATTATTGGTATAAAAAAGTTCTGGTTTTCTGTAGTTGCTAACAGCAGTTGCTGAGACTTTTGAGGTAGTCAGAGATGCCTTGGAGTATGCTGTGGTGTTTTGCAAAATGAGGCAAAGGTGGTTAGTTTCTTTTCTTTTCTCAGTGGCCAATCTGTATTGCTACCTGAAAAATGTCTTAATATAAAACTTGACACAGGGGGCTAATTCAGGACTAGCAGGCAGTACATGCTACAAAAGATGATGTTCCATAGGAAGTGTAAATATAGCAGTATAACAAAAAAAAAAAAAGAAAAGATGATAAATCTCATTCTGATTCAACATATATATATATATAAAAAAATAAGTAATTTAAAAGACACAGCATTTTGGTTTGTGGGTTGAGTCCTGCAGTTTTTGGACACAAACCCATTAAATGCAAGGACTGAAGACTGGATGCTTTAAAACATACTAAGACTAAGCAGAGACAGTTTGTGGGAGATTATAGTGACGAGGTAGTAGTCAGGAAGGAGGAATATTTCTTATAATACTTATAACAGTATTTCTTGTAGTAATAATTGGGACTACTAGTGAACAGATGATGCAACTTTCTTTCCTATGGGAATTTAATTCATTGAAGGTGTTCAACTGATTAAGTAAACTGCCCAGAGTGCCAATTAAAAGGGTAGACTTTACTTAAATTTTCCATGTTTACAGTGCCCAGAAATCAAAGCCAGCCTGATCTGTATGGCCACCTCTGTTACAAAGTCCAAGTGTCTACGTTGTTTAAAGGGCTTGTATCTCGCTGTTTAAATAGCCTTTTGATAAGTAACAACATAATAGTGCTGGTGATTGCCTTCAGATTAGCCTATCAGGATGGCCTTTTAGGCTCGAGTCCCGAGTTTCTCTTTTTGCTTTGTACCCATATTATTAATAAACAAAGCACATGGGTCTTTGAACTTCCAACCAGCACAAATGCCCGTGAGTTTGTATGCCTGGGGTCACGTGTGCGTGTCTCTGTGTGGCATTTTGGTTCGGGGTTGTGTTTCTTTTTAAATGGAAGTGGTTGCTGAACAGAGTATTTGGTCAAGGTTTTTTAAGTTAGACTTCTGCAATTCAGATTTAATTTAAATCATTGGTCAGGCAGAGAGGAAGCCATAAAGTTAGAGAGAAAAAAGGACAGAGAGGAATGAATAGTGCAAAGTAGGGGGAATCAATATGTGAATAAGAGAGTAAGAAAAGAAACCAAAAGGAAGAAGAGCAAGAACTGAGAAAAGGAAGAGGAGAGATACTGGGAGGTGATTATTTGCAGAGATTATTTTATTTGCAGAGTTACTAATCCCAGTGCTCCAAGCTGCTGCTTGTTTGGCAGCACAGTGACATTTTTGTTGAGAAGGAAGAGCACGGCATAAGTTTTGCAGGATGGATGCAAGGATTTGTTTTGTTATCCAGATACAAATAAATCTAAAGCTCATGGCCATCAAGGAATTTTTTGTGTTGCTTCTGCTGGGAATTGTCCTTTGGTTCCTTGTTGCAGTTGCCACCTGGACAAGGTCTCGATGGATGTCTTTACGTTGCTGAGAGAGGGCAATAACGGCATTGCCTGCTGTTGTCTGCTACCAGCTTCTGGTAGCTACCCACACGTAGCAGGCTTGCTGCCCTCTGTACCTGCTGGGGAAGACGAATCGGAGTCTGTGGTGGGAGAGGCAGTTGACAGGGATGTGGGGTTAGTCTGTATGACAGCTCTTGGCATGTCAGCAAAGGGAATGGACCTCGTTTCTGACTGGACTCCAAATAAGCTCTGAGTTTGGGAGCAGGTCGGCAAGATCTGCAGAGAGTTGTTGGTTGAGCTTATTCTTACCAGAACATATTTCATCTGGCCTGGATTGGCCATTGAGAGGGGAAAGTCTGCACTTCATAGTTAGGGTTTTATTTTGACTTGCTCTTTCAATATTCAGCTTTAAAACTGGGTGCAAATTCTTTGTTATAAAGTAGAAAATATTAACCTAATATGTTGGTGCATTAGGAGAGGTACCTTTAAGCAGTGACCTGGGCTTTTTCAATCTGGAAAGTATGGCGCACACCTGTAGCATAGTAAGCATAAAATACCACCACAACCACTCTGCCTGCCTTGTTCACTTATGGGACTACATAGGACAGACACCACAATACATTTCTGTGAAAATATGGTTTATAATATCATATGACTCATGTAATCAGGAAATAGTGAACATTATGGAGCATTTAGTATTTGTGTTTGAATTGCTTGAATACCTCTGATGCTCAGAAATAAATCTAATGATGAAAGAAAAAAAAAAAACGCTGGAATTGATGTTTGTGACTGGTACTACTAGTGAATAAAAGTACAAACGTTTATGTAATTGTTTTTCTTAATCCAAAGAGATTTAGCAGCCATTCAGTTATGGATATGCCTCTTTTTGATAAAAGCAGTTTTTCTTAAAGGATCAGTTAATTGTCCTGTAAAGTATATTGGTTCTGTAATTATACACAGTAATAAGCCTCTTTGCCCAAAATTTTGGTGCAGAGAGCCGTTAGCAGTTATTTTTTCTTCTTAGCAGTGCTTTGACATTTGATCTTCAGAAGATTTTTACTCAGGAACCAAGATTATTTTTGAACGCGAGAGGGGACGCATACCTGCCAGGGTTTCTCCTCTCTGGAAAAAAAAAAGATGTGTAGAGGATACATAAAGATACCGCTTCTGCCTTGCACTGGAGAGCTTTCTGGAGGGGTGACAGGCTGGAAACATGGCAGTTAATTTTCCTCCAAAAAAAGGCGGCTGTGAAACCGACTGACTCGTATGTGGCGCTGCTTTTTTCTTTTTTTTTCTTTTTTTTTTCTTTTCTCCCCACAACATGAGATGGTTCTGGAATAATACGCCTGGCCAGTTTGGGATCTGAACACAATCTCACTCACTCTCATGTTGCTTGGCACTTGAACAGGAGTGACAGGCTTTGGTTCCTTTATCAAATAACTCAGTGTATCTATTTTTGTAAGCCGTGTCATTGGCTGAAAAATGCAGGTCCCTCTACAATTATGGGGCATGACCGGGAGGAACACAGGCAGCCGGGCTTCACTTGGACTCCTACCAGTTAATTGAAATTCTACTCCAGCCAGTTGAGATGGGAAGTGATATGAAGATGTGGAAAAACCTGAGTTGGACTGATTTTTTTTTTTCCCCCTCTCTCTTTTTTTTTTCTTTTTTATTGTTTTATTTAAAGAGAAAAGAAAAAAACAATCGTTTGTGTTTATTAGTTTGATACAAGTGCTGAGGGGCAGACCACAAAAGCGTGGGAGCCCACATGTATCACTGCTTTTGGGGTTTTTTTTTGCATTTTCTAAATGAAGAGACAGAAGAATTTTTGCATACTTCCACCACATTGACATGTATATGTAGCCCAGCTTGCTAAATTTAACCAGTCAATATATGCATGAACTATATAAGCATTAGCACTGTGGCATTTTAGAAGATGTTTTGGGTATACCTGCTCACCAGTGTCTGTGTACCACAACTTTTGCTTACCTCTCAGAATTTTCAGAGGTGAACGCTAATTCTACTTGACTTTTTTTTATTCTCTCCTCTTGGAGAACAAATGTTCAGGATTCTTCTGCTGTCAAGGTTTTTCTTCACAGGGCTTAGGGGATGATACACTGGTGACAGGAAAGCCAAAAAAAATGCCTCAGCTTTCCTAGCCCAGTGAAACTTTTTTCCCATCCTCCCCACCACGTGAGCACAAGCCATCAGAGGTGTCTGTCTTGTTCCTCAGGCACACTCATTTCGATTACCACCAGTTCAAAAGAAACTTTTTTCTTCTGGCGTTGCAGGAACATAAGTATGCATTTGTTCCAAATTTAAGACTTTGAAATCTGTGTTAGTCAAGCACATTTAAAGAAGGGAGAAGAGAGTTAAAATCTATTGTATACATGTACATGATACATATTCTCTCTATATTTTTCCCAAATACCCTTGTAAACAAGTGTTGTAATTTTTCTGAATATGTGAGCTGCCAAAATATGCCTACCTTTGTGTACCAGCTATAAGGGTGTAGTAGCACTGAAAAGCACATGGGGTAAACTTACCCTATTCCTCCTTGAGAAAAATGAGATCAGGCACTTGGCAAAAGCTGTTGTGAAATTTTCTTCAGCACTGGGTTTGGTAGTTGTCGAGTTTTTGTGTTGTGATTTGGTTTTGGGTTTTTTTTTTTAATGACTGATGCTGCTATAAGTTTGGTCCCATAAAGTGATGGGCAAGCTATGCTTCCAGGAAAATTAATGAAAGTCTAAGGTAATTAATACCCGTTTGGATTGGGCCGCTGTATAAAAATCTTCAGTTGTTATAAACACGTATGCCATTATTGGCTTAATCCAGAATGAATGATTTTTCCAGCACAGTTAGGTAAACGTCCAAGTTACCAGTTCACCTGGCTGATTAAGCTCATTGAAATACCCTTGTGCACTAACTTGGAAATAGTGTGACTTTGCTAATATTGAGAAATAAGCATGAAATGGTATAAGCAATAAATAAATATGCCTTAGGCTTTGGCCGCAATTTAAGAAGGAAAAATCTTTGGGAAAAGGCTGGAAGCATGATATTAACTGGGTTTGGTTTGATATTTGGACAAAGAAATCACCGCTCTGAGCTGAGCAGAGAGATAAGCGCCTTGACTTGCAATAGATTAAGAGCCCCGCATTGGTTAGAACAAACCATGTTTGAGACTCTCCCCAAGTGCCGCCACGTTTAGATTTAAGATTAACTGCAGCAGAATGGCGGAGCGGCTGTTTGTTTTATGAAACAATCACTAATGACATTAAACAGACGGTGCCCCTTCCAACACGATTGTTCATTTGCGATAAACTGAGAGAAGCCCACAAGAGATTGGAAAAGAAAACTCATAAGTGCTTCATTTTCAGACTCTTACAATGTCCTATTGGAGGTGACAATTAGTGAAAGAGAAGAAGAATCTAACTCCTAACACATTTAGATTTTTTTTTTTTTGGCAAATAATTTGTAAATATTAGCTCTACTCTATCGTTTTATACCAAGGAGCTGCATGGCAATAATATAATGACAAGATTTTCTGTGCGGATTTTTTCTAACTCTCTCCCTTACTCCTGTCTGTGTGAAGCTCACGCTAAGCATTAACAGTATTAAAAAGTGTTATCTATTAGTTCAATTAGACATCAGACGTTTACTTTTCAATGTATTTGAAGACCGAGTTGATTTGGGTCCAATCATTTAAAAATAAGAGAGCAGAGCTGTGTACAGAGCTGTGTACAGATATCTGTAGCTCTGAAGTCTTAATTGCAAATTCAGATAAGGATTAGAAGGGGCTGTATCTCTGTAGACCAAAGGTATTTGCTAATACCTGAGATATAAAAGTGGTTAAATTCAATATTTACTAATTTAGGATTTCCACTTTGGATTTTGATTAAGCTTTTTGGTTGAAACCTCCACATTATTAAGCTGTGATGAGGGAAAAACCAGCCCTTTCCTAAGCCTCACTTTAACGCTTTATTTCAAATAATTTATTTTGGACCTTCTAAAAGCTGCTGCAGTACTTCATCTGGAGAAAGAAAAACCCAACAAAACAAACAAAAACATTGTCAAAGGCCTGTTGCAGCGTTAAGCTTTTGTTTTGTACACAAAGAAATATCTTAATAAAAAGTGTTTTTAAGTGCTTATTACCGCAATGGTTTGTTTTGAAACACAGGCTTTTTCACAGCAGTTTTTACACTTCATTGTGTACTATGAAAGACACATTAAGTAGAGGTTGTCAGGTTCCCATCTGAAGTAGACTACTGCTGGGGAATGGAGCCATTTATGATGCCACTCAAGCAGGACTAATCTGGAGTAGATCTCTCATAAATAACCAGCCAACAAAAATACTAAGTCATTCCCCATTTCTGATTAAGCGGGCAGAATTGCTGTTCTAACGAGCAGGAGGTGCTCCTTATGAAGACACACCGAGAGAATTAGTGGATCCCCTGAACGTAGTTGCACGTCAAACCTCAGCCTTTCTGGAGGAATCAAAGCATCGGTTTCACATAGACTAGATTTGTTGAGAGTTATGCTTTGTTTTTCAGGCTATCATTTGATAGATAGGTGCTCTGTGGTTTTGGTTATAAATCTCCTCTTGTAAAGCTTCACACTGTATGTTCTAACTTGCTGTAAGTGTGCTCCCCAGACGGTGTAAATGCTGATTTACGGACCCTGCCTTCTCCGTCCAGGGTTCCTAAGATTGCACCCTCCTAGCAAGGGTTAGGCTAAAATTGTCTTTTGCACTTTAAGATGTGTTTTGGCAACATGGTGCTCAGTCTTCCAGACCTTATTTACATGACTAGTCCCTCTTATGAATAATTGAACTTCTGTATATTGCTTATGGAAAAGAAAAAAGAAAAACAACTTCAAAGTCATGTCTTCCCATTAGGAAATAGGTTGCTGCCTAAAAGAAGGATAGTCATAATTTTTTGAGGCTGGAGTGGCCTTTCTGTGTTTATGCTCAGGCATTAGAAGTATGTAATTATTTTTAAAATAATAATTCTGTTGTTGCTATAATTTTGTGCCAGGGGAGGTTTAGATTAGATATTAGGAAAAATTTCTTCACCGAGAGAGTGGTCAGGCATTGGCACGGGCTGCCCAGGGAGGTGGTGGAGTCACCATCGCTGGAAGTGTTCAAAAAACGAGTGGACGTGGCGCTTTGGGACATGGTTTAGGGGACATGGTGGCGTTGGGTTGATGGTTGGATTTGATGATCTTGAAGGTCTTTTCCAACCTTAATGATTCTGTGACTGATGTGAACGACTGGAAGGGTGAGTAGGAGAATACTTTCGGCTCTGCAATTTGCTGATTAACTTGCCTTTTGTTGCGAAAACTCACTTTTGCTTTAGGAATTCAGAAAATGCGAAATGCACTTTCCAATTCAGTGCTGCAAGTCTCGTTGGTACAGAGCAGCCAGCGCTGACGCCAAGCATGGGTAATGGCGCACCTTTGCGATGCAAACGTCCACCTGCTCTGCTCCTTCTTTTCGCTTTTGGAGGAAAAATCCTTGGCAAGACTTAATCTCGGGATGAATAATGAATAATTACCCCTCATACTATAAGGAGTAAGAGAGGCCTGGTGTTCACCTAGTTTTAAGGCTAGAGAAGTTTTGCTGAGTTTATTTCAGTTTCTATTATCTTGGCTTAATTTTTTTCCAAATCCCCAATTTGTTGTTCACATAGTCCCTCTTATTGAAGATCCAGGATAGACACCAAATAATTAGTTGCAGAACAATTTGAAGAGTGAATGTGAAGAAAATGCAAGAAATGGTATCTATAGTATTTCCTGCAATGACATTTAGAAGCTGTATCTTTGTATCCGGCTGTACTAGATTACGTTTCTGAATTTGTTCCCCAAAAATGGTCAAAAAGTTCTGTAAAAATCATTATGTGGGTGATACATATACGTTTTCTATGTCTTTCAGTGTTTTCTGGAAGTTGCAAGTGTCTAAGCAGTTGTGCATAACTGTAGTTTATGTAATTCCTAATGCATTTCTAAGCCACGTTGGTTATCACTCCAGGCAGACCAATAATAAAAGGAAAAGAACAAAAATGACCTTGCTGGAATTATTGTTTGATAAAGGTCCTTTCTTATTTCATTAGTCTCTAGATTAGTTTTGTGCTGGTATGAGTCCATTCTAACTCTATTGGAAGAAATCCTTTCGAGTCCAGATTTAGTGATGTAACTAGTAATAAAACTTGGCTCAGTGTAGTTGTAAGTATCCATCAAATAAAAACTGTGGATTAGGAACTGGCAAATTCTAATACCTGTATTGAGATGGTATACATATTGCATACAGTATTGTCTAATGTGCAGAACAACAGGAAAATAACGTTGAGGCAGTGATAGATGACAGAGAGACAGGGCAATCAGTATTTAGAAATGGTGGACAATGCCTTGGGGAAAACGTAGAGATAGGGTCAAGTAGCAGAGACAAGTCACACCATGTGTTCTTCAAAATATTTGGAATCTAGAGTTTCATGTATCCAGCAGTTTTGTCATAAACTTACTTTTTAGGAATAATTATGACTTAAGGGGAAAGAGGAACGCTAAAGCCAGCATAGCTTCTGACCTAGGTAAGGGATTCAAGCAACGACTGCAAGACAGCCAAGTGTGACGTACAGGGTTATAGTAGGAGTAGTGGTCATTGGGTCATTGCTTGAGCTGCTGAAGGCTAGAAAAGGAACATTTATGATGCATGGACAAGTGATAGAAATTTGAATTTTTATGCAATATTTTTTGGTTTTTTGTCTATGGGTTTAACATTTGTATGGAACTTCTATGATGAAACAGCAATGAGTTGCGCAAAATAATTCTTTAAAATATAGGCCATCAAAGGTTCCTGTCTTTATCCTGTTTTTAAATGTTTCTTCTTTTTCAGGTACTCTACATATGTATTATCTGTCTATGTATTTATGTGCCTGTTGTCCCACTGCAGTTTCATGATATACAAAATGTTTTTGCATCCATGGCAGTCTCCTGTCTACACTTTTAGCTTAGGAATAAGCAAGAATTTGTCTGTCTCCATGGCCAGAATACATTTCCTTTTGTGTTGAGTAGCATCACAGATATTGTTTGTGTCTGGCTGTTACTTGTCTCTCAAGACAGTCAATAAGACACAACTGAGTGTCATCGGTATGATAGCACTTAATAGAATATGCTGAATTGGACCAATAATCCCCCTTAGCATAGCTTGTATTTTACCTGTTAGTTTGCAATATCTCTTATGACTGTTTGCAAGAAATGGAGAAATATGCAAAGAACAGACTCTTGAATGGCACAAAAAATGAAGATACAACAGGCAGAATGCTGGTGTTAAGGTCATATTTAAAAAGAAAAACAAAGGAAAAAACCCAAACCAAACAACACAAACCCCTTTGAAGTTGGGGAATAATCTTCTGACGTCAGAAAACTCCAATGAGGGTTGGACGAATGGTGTGTAGGCTTTTGACCTTTTCAGTATAGGTAAATAAAGAATGTTTAGTACTTGCATTGACTATCTCTGATCCTCAGCCAAAAAGTCTAAAAGTTCCAAATCAGAAGGTAGAAACTCATATTTCATACTGACTCAGGACAGAAATTTGAGTTATTTTTATGTAATTGTGTGTATCTTGCCTTTGTAGTGGAAGTAACTTGAGTCCAGCTTTCAGATTTGAGCCTAGCTATTTAACATGGCCTTAAAGCTGTATTGTTTGGCTCAGACGAGATGCTAATTTCGTAAAAGCTGCTAGACTTTGGTACCTTTGAAAAGCTGATGCATTGCTTCTGAAATTGAGAAGTCGGAAATTAAACCATACAATTCATGAAGACTTTGCTGTCTGCAGTGCGTACCGGGACACATGTTTCATTTTTCATTTAAAATATGTGCTGAAGTTACTGCACAAGAATATTAGTATTTGTTATGTTCCTCCAGAACAGTTATTCTGAATTAATCAAAGTGCATTTACCAATTTTTCACAGTGTTAGCAACAATCCGTTAGTTGGTGTTTGGTGTTTAGGTCTCTCTTGCCAAAGTTTCAATCTCCAAGGTTGAGAAATAAATCTGTTTCATTGAATAGCAATGAGACAGACTCATAAGCATTTTAAAAAGGTTGATGGTCTTCTCAGCTACTAGCACTTCTAACAAAGTCTTTATCTTCTTAAGATTTATTCTGGGAAAAAGGCTGAATTGTTTTATAAATGTGTGTTTTTAATGCTTAGAGAGAAAAGGCAGTTTAAGGTGCTGAACCTTTCTAAAATACTTGCTCTGCATCTGCTTTTTATTGAAAGTGCAACTTTTAGTAGCTGCATCTTTTCAGAGCTAAGTGAAAATGCTTAAAATGCTTCAGTGGTATAAGATGCCCTGACAAGCCCCTCTATCTTAGCGCTTTCAGGTGGTACCCCAGTATCTCTCAGTTGCTGGTGTTTGTAGCCAATGTTTCTACGTTAGCGTGCTGGGAACATGGGTAACGTACATGTTAAGCATGATTGGGCTTCAGCCTTTATCAGTGGAATTGCTTTACCTTGAACTACTGTACAGAGCTATAGGTAAACAGAGAAGCATGTGGTGAGAAAGTGCACAGAAGGGGGATTTGTATGAGGAAAAGTTGCGTCTGCTTTGTTCGATGAACAAAGAAAATAACGCTTTGAGAGGCTGCAAGTATTAGCGTGTTATCACATCCTACTTTCTGCAGGCAAAAAAAAAAAAGGAAGTTTAAAGGACAAAAAGAACTTTACTGAGAGACAGAAATCCTCTCTCTGCTATCTACGTATTTAGCATAGATGATGTGGTTTGTGTGCTACAAGTACCACCGCTATTTTGTCTGGCTGGTGCGTGATGCGTTTGCCAGATTAGAAGCATTAGTGCCCTCTATTGTTCAGCAGAGAACTGCAAATATTTTTACAGATTATGATCCTTATTATCACTCTTGGTATCAAACAGACTTTAACAAAACCCACGCACATTATGAAAGCGTATTTCTATAAGCTAAACTGCTTCATCAAGAAGAGTACATATGTCTTTTCACTATATCAACATTCTGCTACAACTTTTTTGCATCATGAAATGCAATAAAATAAATTATAGCCCCCATTAGGGGAAAATGTCTTGAAATACATCTAGAAATAGATATTCTTTTTGCTCATGTATTTGCTGACAACTTCACTACTTCTTTGCATGTGTAATTTTTTAATAGCAAAGATATTTTTCATCAAACTGTTATCAAGTGTCCAAAAGGAAAGTGTTTTGAAATAAATATTTGATCCTTTGCCTCTTTTTTTTTTCTCAAATTCATGTTTTATTTCCAGAAATCACTTTTATTATTTTGATAGGCTAACAGAAATATGAAAGAGTGCAACTTTTCAGAAGAACACTAGAAAAATAACATGACCAAGCTGTGGGGTTTTTTCTTACTACATTAAAGTGAACTGCAAGAATGACAACTTCATTCAAGCAGATCATTTGGAATTACATTAAACAGCTGCTATTAAACAGCTGACAACAAAGGAGACCATTTTGATCTCGACAGCAGAGAGATTCTAGCAGCATGCTCCCTCAGTGATGTTATGAAGAACACATTGTGCTCTTGTATACCAACACACAGTGTACTCCCCACTGTGCTTGTTGCCAAACACCATTTTTTCAAATCACTTTGTATTCAGTCAGGGATCCGGGAAGTCCAAATCCAGCCAGACAAATGCAGAACAGCTTAGTTGAAGCAGCTTTAACAGGTGCCATCAGCACAGACTTGCCGAACCAGAGAGACAATGCAAATAACTATGGAGTGGTGGTCAACAGGGTGTGGATTTGCCCCATTGCACATGATGGCACTGGGTACGAAATAGCTTTTTTGCCACAGGGGCTGGTGAATGGCACTTTGGTGAAGGGTGCGACAAGGAAGATACGCGGTAGCTTCTTACAGACGGAGTCTGCTAGACTTTTATGCTCACGTTAATTTGTTCTTCTCAGTCGTGCCAGACACCGAGTGGACCAGAATAAAATGAGCCTACCTGTAAAGGGATAAATGGAATGAACGTAGGATTGATTTAGGAGGGTGCTTCCCGTGCTTGAGATAGTTGACTGAAGGATGAGGAATAAAATAAGAGTAGAGATAATTGGATGGGTCATTGTCTTGTGCTGTCCTTGTCTTTCAGGGTGTGAGAGGCATCCTTTCATTATATCATGGTAATCTGCCATTGCTCGTAACATACCACGCGTGCTGCCCACTAAGTTGTGTTACCCATTCCCAATGCACTTTTTCTGCCTTTTGAGTCGTAACCTTGACCCACTCCATGCTGTTGGCCACCTTCTGTAGGTGTGGATTTTATTTCAGATGGTGTAACAGAGACAAAAAATAGGTTACAGTATTTAAAGCAACTGTATATTCTATTATTTTCTTTAAGTGAGGATTTTGTGTAGTGGTCTCTGAGTAGCATGAAAGGATATAGTGGATATGAGAGGGTTGGAACATATTTTATTGCTTTCTAGCAGAAGAGGTAAAGCCCAGAAAATGATTTGTCTAAATGTTTTGAATTTCAACTTGCAACATAATATTTACTGCACTGGAAAAATATGAAATTTACATCCCTGAGAAATTTTGCAAGGTGATACAGTAAATTTTCATGTTATGCCCTTAGTTTTAGTTTTATGTTTGTATTTACATGAACAGTCCTTTTCACTTCTACAGAAATTATGTAAAAGGAGATGTGAGGAGTTGTAGGATTGGGTTCTGCCAGTCACAGAACCATTTTGCAGGCTTGTTTTAAAGAACGCATAGTAGTGGTAAAGAAGAAGTTTAAACTATGCATTAGATGATGCTTATCTGGGCCAGAAACTGGAGACTTGTCTGTTTTACTGTAAGAAAAATTCTAGCTTTATTATTGTTGTCACACTCACTGATGGGTAGGAACAGGAAGGTGGTCTGAACAGAAGTGTTAGAAATTAATGATTATAAGGGGTGTCTATGCTCTGTTCTTTGCCACATGGAATAAAAAGTAGTGAATTGTGTTGATGTTGGGTGTGTGCATTTCCAATATAGAAGCAGCTTGTCAAGTTTGAGCTTAAATGGGACTATAGTGATTATCAAGTTTGACTGTATATCACAAGTCAAAAAAAATTTGGGTTTTTTTTACCTCAATGGTCAGTTGTCCCCCTTTTTCTCTAAACTGTCATCATATCTCTAAACTGCATTTTTCTAAAGAACCATCTGGCCTGAAAACCTTAGTCACATGTGCATTTAGTGACTTTTCATCATCGACTGCCTGCCTTTGCTAAACGAGATTCTTTTGACAATGAAGACAGAAAAAAAAAAAAACCACCCCACCCCACCTCCCTCTCCAACTCTAAAGCAACAGCTACAGTTCAATTGAGCATTTAATGCTGCAGTTGCTTTTAATTGCCTGTATTGTGTTGAAGTATTGTATGTATGGGGAAGTTTCTCTCAGGTGAGATGGTGAATTAAACCAGTTTTCCAGGATATGAATGCGGCTTGCCATTTGTGATGAAATGTTTGTGGAATTGAGTTTTGTCCTTAAAAACATCGGGTCTTGGCTGGTAGTGCGCACACGGGTCTCTTGTGCTCAGCCCCAGGGAAGGCTGTGCCTCCTACCTGCTTGAGACACTGGAGGGGATGGCTGGAGTTTTGCTCTGTCTTTGCAGAAAGACAGCTAGATATTTCTCATTCAGTTTTGACTTCTGTCCTGCTGAGTCCAAGACATTTAATTTTCTGAGGTGGATTATGTTTAGTGAAACACACGTCTGTATTGATGTCAAAAGGAAGCACTTACTAAAGTCAAGCATTAGGCATTCATGTTTATGGAGGTCTGTGTGCATGTTATGTCCAGCATCATGCAATGGCTTGTATGCTTATTTTTAGCCAGTAAGGAAAAATGCTGTAGAGATTTCATAAAAACTCAGCTAATGAGCAAATAATAGTAAAAATAATCTAGAAAGAAATTGGAGTGAGGCTGAAAAAGTCTAACTTTTAACCGGCCTTGTTTGTTTATGTGCCCTTGTATTGGCTTAAAGTAATTTGTCTTTAACTGTTACGTATTCTTCTCAACATATAGCTTAACGTTAAGGAGCTGACACTCAATGGCAAGCCACAAGAAGGCTGAAAAGGCAATATCATGAATAGTGAACTCTCTCTTGGTTTCCTTGACACCTGCATAGTGCATACTGCCAACTATGATAAATGGAGCAGAAACATAGACACTTACTAAAAAGATGGAGCAGAAGCTAAAGGCTGGAGTGAGACACATAGAAAGATGTATGCTTGATCTCACTTGGAAAGAGAAACAAATGGGTAGGGGAGCAAGTGAAGTTGAATGACATCTTGAAGACAGGAAAGGACTGAGGCTGAAGTGGCAGGAGGCCAGCAAGAAGAGCAGATGGGAGGTGGGACAAGTTTATTACCAAAGAGGCCATTGGATAGTACAGTGCACATATTGCTAGAGAAACAGATGAGGTGAGCTGATCATTTTTCTGAATTCTATCTGAACGTGTCTCCTATTCAGATTCCTCATTTCTTTAAGTGGATATACTTTTTGGGAAACTTCCCTGGCAGATGGAAGAAAATGATGCCATGTGACATGCTCAGAAAAGCAATCATCAGAAATACAGCAGAGCGGGATGAGAGAACAGAGCTGTGTTCCAGAATATTTGAAGTTGTGTTCCAGAATATTTTCTTAAATGGGAAATAATGTGTTCATAATTCTAAACTGTTTCCCATGGAGGAGCAGGTAACATTGGAGAAGCATATTTTGATAAAGCTGAATTGGCCTGAACAGTTCTTCCCTTACTGTGGGAAGCAGTCAAAATATACCAGGTGGTTTGGCTTGGTAGTGGGGACAACTGAATTTTACGTGGCCACTATTGTCTTACAAATCCTGTGTCTGTTGACAGATGAGTGAGTCTAACCTGATGCTGGGCGGGGGGGGGAGGAGGGGGAAGAACCAACCACCAGCTGACCTTGTAAATGCCCCAAAGAGCAGAAGAAATGATGTTTTGCCTGCAGGGCTCATTAATTAGTTGAATTTCTCATCTAACCCTTCTGGGTCAGCTGTGTTGCCTGCTCCAGAAGGGACAGGCTCGTAGAAACCATCGTGATAGGTATCTTCAAGATGCAATACACAGACATAAACTATGCATGCAGTCGGCAAGGCATGTTCTTCAACTTCTGTCCTCGCATGTTTACGAGGGGGCAGAGGTAAGGGGTTATTTTCATTTGGATAGCTACATAAGCCTATTAGATGACCTGACTTGAGATTCAAGCAGACCTTGGACCAATCTGTGGAAAATGTTTCCTTGGTTACTTTTCTTCTTAATTGTCCAGCTACCATATCTCTCCTCCATCTGTACTAGTTGGGTTTTTTTAATAAATCAACAGCCGCAAGTAGTTCCGACGGTGTAACAGTATATGATATCTCTAACACTACAGTCTAGAAAAATGCTTTAAAATATTGACGTTAGTAGCAATTACCTAATTTTGTTCTACATTTTATTTTTATCATAGCAAGTTTAAGGACTAAATTTTGCTCCGCACTGTACCATATGCACACGCCTTGCATGAAGTTCACTCATGTGCCTGCACGTTTGAGGGTAAAAGTGATGTGTCACCTTGACAGCATTTGAGGGATCTGCAGTGCTTTAGGAGGTGTGATACCGGGGCAACTGGTAGTTTCGTACCTCCTTGGCAATAAAGCCATTTTCAGTGACAAAGATAATAAAAGTTGGCGGTTAGCTCACTAGCACTTGAAGAGGCAGAATGTACCCTAACGTCTTGCTCCAGCTCACACAAAGGCAACGACAGCAGCTTTTGAAGCATCAGTATTAGTAAAATTAAAAACAATGGGCTGCTTTAAGGACCTTCGTGTTTCCTTTGAAACCAAGGAAGCGTTCTGCATTCCTCACTGTCTCTGTGCTTAACTGCCTTGTTTTTTGGCAATAATAATATCATTTTATGTTAACGTGATGATATTCATACCTGTAAATCTTCAAAACTGTGTGAGTGAGAAAAAGGTAGAGAATCACTACTCATTGCAACCACCTCTGGGGAGAAATTCAGCATTTGTTCAACAGCAAAGAATAACCTTACCTGGAAGTTCAGGACAATTAAAATATAAGCTAGCAATGTAAAATCCAGTATGCTACCCAAAATGGGTATTGTGCTTTAGGATATACTAAGTAGGACAAAAAGACACCCTCCCACTTCCCTCTCCTTTGCTTGCTACCCCAGATTACTTCTGTATATGCAAATAAACATGTGGATAACACCCTCCACAACGAAATTTCTTGAACTCAGATTGTGTGCACAAAGCCTATTTTGTTACCCTGACCGTTTGAAAGCAAGGGAGAGGGCCAAGAAGACAGGTACAACGTGTACATATGTATATATATATATCGTGGAGAGCCAGACTAAAGCCAAAGCGTCTGTAGAACTGTGTCACTGTAATTTTTTTTCTTGCTGTTTAAAGCCCTAGCCTGTATTATAGCTAGCTTAAGTCCTGTCATAATACAAGTTTGATCTGGAGGTTTCAGGTTCTGCGGGGTTTTTTTGTGTCATTTCTAACTTTTAAATGAGACAATATTAATTTTGAAGGAATTAGCAGGAAATTTTCTCATACTGCAATGAAAGGGCATGAGTTAGCCAGACTAGCTGCTAAAGGTTTTCTAATGAAAACTTAGGGTGATATGAAATTTCCCTGATAAAAAGATCTCTAGGTTTCATCTGCTGTATTAAATACCAGCCTAAAAGGGACAGTGGGATTCACAAATGGTTGACTAGATATTATCTACTTTTACATTCCAGGGACACTCCTTTACTTCTCTGTTACGGTCCAAACAAAGCCTGAAAATCTTGAGGATTGGGATTATTTTCTTCCTCGAGGCTGGCAAGCTCCTTAAAAGTCTCGACAGCTTTTTCTTTCTTTTTTTTTTTTTTTTTTTTCCTTCTTTCTTCTTTTAACCGGTTCCTTTTCGGGTACCGTGTGGGGGTTCCAGGTCTTGGTGTGGACAGGTGTGTGACTGCATTCCCCACAGCGCTGGGGCGGGGCGGGGGGGCGCACCGGGAGGTGTTGAGTGCTGAATGTTAAGCTCGTTCCTTTGTATGGCTTAGAAATCTCTGTTGTCCAGAATTGTACAGATAAGGCAGACCCATTTGCTTCATTGTCAGGCAATGTAGCTGAATAGAAATGCAAATGTGACATAAGGGGACTGCGCTGGGGAGGCGTTTGCTGTTACCTCCTATAACAGCTCCTGGCTGTTAGAAAATTCCTGCAGAATCCAAGGGGTGGTGGTGTATTTTATTTATATATATATTTGTATACATATACATATATATATAATTAGCTACAGGTTACAGGGAAGATTGTCCAAAAGAAAATGTATCTCTCTTGCAGATGCTTTTATTTTTATGCAGTGGAACGGCTTGGTTTTAACTCTCTTATCAAGAGCTGCATGCACTGCCCAGACTAAATTGGGAGCATCTCCACACTGTTTGACAAATAGATTTTTTGTAAACTGATTTAGCCTTTTCATTGTTTGCATTTCATTATATAGCAGACTTCATGTCACAAAATCGGTATTCATTCAAAATAGAGAATTTAGAGATAGGACTGTAGCCAGATTAAAAAAAAAATATTGCACAGGTCAGGTCTATTAACCATAGAATAATAGCAAGTCAGTGATCCAAGGGGTAGTTCTTCTGCAGGGAAGGGCTAACATAACTGAGGTCAGGAGTCAGACCTCAGGACTTCAAATGTGGCTGTCGCCAGATTTACAAGTAAATCTACTGGGAAAACGGGGAAAATGAAGGGACCTTGCAGGATAAGGAAAGAGAAAGGTAGCTCAGCTCTTTCATCTTAAATCTCAGGCTTCTCAGGGGATGAAGAATAAAAGTCTGATTTGCTTAAGTGCTTCAGTTTATTCAGAAACTTCGAGTTGCCTCTTCCAAAGCATGATTCAAGGATCTAACTCAATCAGATTTGGAGAATTTATTTAGAAAAATAACATTAAAAGAGAACTGATTCTTGTTTTTCTGCCAAATTCATTATTCAATAAAGACCGTTAGCATTCTGAAAATATGTGTACGAAATGCAAACAGTGCTAAAGAATACAGATACGGCCTTTAATAAGACTGGAGCAGTTTATGTTAATGCCTCAGGAGCAGATAATCTGAAGTTGGAGTAAACAGGTCAGTAGGAAGATTCAGTTGCAACTTCTCCTTTTCATATGTTGTTTGTACAAGCCTTTCCAATTTTTTAAAGCCTATTGTTTCCCTGAGAGTATTAGAGAAACCCTTGCCTTAACAGTCACATCGCAATGGTTGCATGCAGAAATTGCCTTAGATTTTCTTGTTATAACAGCTCCTTGCCATTGTCCTCATGCTTATAAACTTACAAACTGTTGTTTTCAACATAGTCCTGGGCAGGTTCAGGGCAGGTAACAGCAAGGGTGTTCACCTGGAACTCAGTAATCCATTGGGTAGTTTTGTTTGAACTTGTGTTCAGATAAGCTATAACTGTATTCTTCTGGTTTATCTAGCTAGTAAAGATACTGTAGTGCAGTGTTAGTGTTAGATCTGTTTTCTAGATGCACAAAAACGGGTGTGCTTTCAGGAAGCAGGTATTAGGAGTCTGTTCTACAATGCTTTATGGAGCGGGGAGCTCTACTCAACATGAATTTCTCCGAGAAAGGGCTGTAAAATCTGGCGCTCAGGTGAGAAGTAAGGCACAGAACGTGCTGTAACTTGGTGTGCTTTCAAATCAGCTCACCTGGAAGCTCCTTAAGCGGAGAAGTGGGGGCTTTGGAGGGACAAAATTAATAAATTTGCTTCTAACTGGAATGAAAGAAGAAGCCGTTCACTTCTGCATACATGTTTTGATTCAGCTTACTTTGTCACTACGTATTTTTACGTAAAAATATATGTAGATAACCAAGAGCCTGTAATGTAGATTTACGTGTGTTTGAGTAGGTATAGGTGTGCACACACACACACGTCTACAGTAACTGAACCAAATGTTTTGTGATACAAGTGTCAGAAGTGCAGTAAGTCTAAAGGCTATACTTTTTGAATTAATTCACACCTTGAGTGAGTGCTTTAGCAGGAAAATATTGACTGGATCAGCTTAAAAGTCATGCTGCTATTTTATTGCTTTATTCAGCACACTTGAATCAAATACTTACGATTCTCACTTTTCCTTTTTTATCTGTGAAAGCCAGAAATTTCTGTCATGGGCAAGTTAAGCTAAATTTCTGGAAACATAACACCTGAAATGGAGGCAGAACTGGTGGGAGGAAAAAAAACCCTAATATGAGAAACTTAGTTTTGTATGTTTCTTAAGATGGAAACTAGAATACAAATCCAAGTTTGCAAGCACATGAATTAAGCTGGAAGAGCATATGCATAGTGTTTACACCTCAACCATTACACACAGAGCTAAATCTATTGATTTGAGATTGAATAATTGAATAGGGCTAACTGTTTGGTCAATAGGAGTGAAGCTGCTATAGGACAAAAACATAGGTGATAATAGAAGGCTTTTAGCTGCAGAAGAGTGTTGTTACTATTATATTGCTTCATTTAATCATATTTACTAATACAGTCAGAAAAAAGCTTTCAGTCTAATAACCACAACCAAC
Source organism: Phaethon lepturus (assembly GCF_000687285.1). NCBI lineage: Eukaryota > Metazoa > Chordata > Aves > Phaethontiformes > Phaethontidae > Phaethon > Phaethon lepturus. Next base: position 45,145 of record NW_010510084.1, read on the forward strand.
AGACTTTTTTTGTTAATGTGTGATTCTTACGTATTGTATTAAAGATGTGAATATGATCCCATTAAAAATATTAGTGGACAAGCCTACTAGAGATAGAAGGCTTGTTACACTTGTATTGGTCTACACTGACAAATTTTTGGCAGGCCTTCCACCCACCACTAAGTGGGAAATTAATATAGGAGCAGTGAACAGCATCTCAGTGCACCCTGATAAGTTCTCTAAAGGCTTCCTTTAGGACCATCAGATCATTGATGTTCATGTGGATGGAGCTGTAGGACCTGGGAAAAGAGCAATAGGTGATGAATTCCACATTTCCTTGGAATTGCTGAAACCATACAGTTACCCATCTGGGAGCTGCATTTCCATGAAAACCTTTATTTTAAGTCTCTTCATATTAATGATTGGAGAAAAGAACAAGCTGTTCTTAATGCCTTCCTGTACTTGGCTTATATACTTGTGTGACCAAGAAATCATTTGACCTGGAGTCTGAATATGCATATATACAAAGTTTAAGATATTAAGGGCTTAGTCAATCAGCTGATAGATGCATTTAAAAGCAGCTATGTATACAGAAAGAAAAATTAGATGCTACCGTAGGGACAGATTTCACTGGCCTTCAGTACGGAAGTTTCTACCTGCTTTAGATCTAGACATGAGTTAAGGATGGCTAGTACGTTATGCGGAGGGAGGATTTGTTTACTCTTGAGCACGTGAACTCAACCTTTCTTACCGGTTTCTTCTGACTGTTTCAGAGCTGTTAATTTTCCACGGTGAAATCACTGATTCACCCGCACAGTCAGGTTATCCTCAGCTGAGGACATTTCATTAGTCTTATTTATCTCCAGTATTAATTCTGTGCCAAATTCTTGCTTCCCAGGTCAGTGAAATGTTAGAAGATAGAGAATCTCACCTTGATCTTGGAGAGAACAGTTGTATACTTCTATATTACGTTGAATCCTTCCCTAATGGGTATGGATAACAAAAGTAGGACACCCATGTAGAAAGTCCCTGCTTGACAAGGAGATCATTTTTTTGTTTTCAGCACTTAAAATAGATGCTTTCCTGCATGTTGGTATTTATTGTAGCTAAACTGTAAGTGTTTATAATTTAGTGTTCCTCGCACCTTTAAAAAGTGCAACCTCTTTATTTAATCTATTGTATTAAAAAAAAGCACGCATTAGATGTCAGACAACATAAAGACAGCATGTAGAGATAACCCTGATGTAAGTGATGGTTCCAGTCATCTAGTGTATGGATAAAAGATTTCTGAGGCTATGTTACTTGGCAGTTGAACATGATCTGGCTGTTTGTTAATCAGAGAACACGAGAAGAACAAAGGAGGGGGAACAAAAATGTTGAAAAAAAGTGTTGTATAGCTAGATGATGTACAGTGGGACAACAAATGCCGTGGTGGGATTGGATAAAGCAGAGACATGGAAACGACGAGCCATAGGAGGATAAAATTTCTTTCACTTTGTTTCATGTGACTTGAGTTTGTTGGTAAAGGGGATAACATTTTGTATTTGGTCAGAGAGCGTGTTCTGTAAATCTCTTCAGTTACCCGTTCCCTGGGTGTCGCAATAGATTAAGTCGCTGTGTGATGATATGACACCGCCATCACTCGTCTTCTTGGGATATTGCTGGAGGCAACAACAAACCTGTGTCTTTGGCACATGTGAAGGAATTTAGTGCTTGAGGGGTTAAATTACACAGGCTCCCCTGTGGATCAGCTTATGCTTGGACAGTAATAATAGCAATAACATTAATAATAAAAATGCCAGAGCGAAGCGGGGGGGGGAGGCAGGGGGAGCAAAGGAAAGAAGAGTGATGGAAGGTGGGCTGGGACAGTCGGGGTGGGGGGGAAAGGCAGGCTAGAGAGAATGTGTTTTGTGCTGCAGGTGTTCTGGCTCCAAGTCGGGTGTTGTAGGAGCCTCCGCGACATGCAGATGCACAAACACACGTTACAGGAGCTTTGAGGATGGTTGGTGGCTGGGTGCGTGTGCGTCTGCGCTCTCGCTTCAAGCCATGATAACCTAGGGCAGCGTACCAAGCAATTCATGTCAGCTCATGGTAAAGATTATTGGTGTTTTCACTGGGGAAATATTTACGCTCCATCTTCTTCTATTTTTAGCACTTTGAGCTTGCAGTCAGGTAGAAGGGGTGGTGGGGGAGTTCGAAGAGATCCACTGAGGGTCACGTCTCATCCCTCAATTAGATGGAGCTAAACCCCTAATCTTGCTTAGGTAGGAATAGCTGCTGATGCTAAGTTTTCTTCTTTCCCCTCTGGTTTGGTGGGATATTACATTTCGCTGCAGTACAGGTGATAGAATAGGGTGTCAACCGGAATGTTTTGGTCCTACCAGAATTTTCAAGGAAGGTATTTTTACATAGGTGAGGCCTCCAAAAAAAACCCAAAAGGTAATGTAAGTGCAGATTAACGTGGATTTTATTTATTTATTTACTTATTCCTGGATAGAAAAGCCATCAAAGTAAGGGACAGCAATTTATTGCATTGGGGGGAATTTGTTCTCTTTCAGATTTGTTGTTTATCATAATAATCCTTCTAGTGAAAAGGGCTAATTTACTCTTTCTATACGAATATTTTAAGTGTGATTATCATAATATCACAGCTGCTGAAAAGGTCTAAAATAGGACATTGACCTTGAACGTGTTCCTGCGTTTAGTATGTGGTGCTTAACATTCAAGAAACAACATAACTGCAACTCATTTATTAATGTATAATCTCAAAATGTTAACTCTTGCTCAGTAAATACATGCCACAAGGATTGTAGAAAGCTTGCAGTATCCCATGAAGTACATGTGGTATTTTATCAGTGTAAATATGTATAAGATTTTCAAGATTTCTGCTGGGAATACTCCATAACTAAAGTAAGTTTTCCCTTTGGTACTGCACTAGTTTATGATTTAATTTTTACTGACATTCCACCAGTCATATTATTAGCTTCACAAAATGAAAGTGAAATAATCCTGTATTAATTAAACAGAGCAACTGAATTCCCTCAGTCATCTTATCCTTGGCTGTCTGAGACAGTAATGCACTTCAGCTTCTCTGAAGAAACTTACACTAAAAAAAGAGCTTGGGGTAATAGTGAGATATCCATATTGAAGTGTGTGCCTGAATTATCTTTAGGGAGTAGACCTTTTTTGGTGGGTGATGGGCAATGTGTGTGCAGCTCCTTTTCTTTTTCTTTCTTTTTTTCCCTTTCTTTTTGTCAGAGGCTTTGGAAAAGGCGTTTCGTCAAGAGAATAATTTTCGTTTATAGCAATGTGAATGGTTTCTATTCTGTACCGGTGAAGGCAGTCATTTAAATACCTGCGCCCATGCCCTTGAAAATAAAACGAGGAGAAAATATGGAGTATTTATTTGAGACCAGATGAATTGAATGTAGTTTGGTAACATGGTAAGGCAATTGCTGTTATTTCGCAGAGACATTTTTTATATGCGGGAACTGAGTGTAGCAGCAAGAGCGAAAAGCCTTGCTCTGTGTGTTTGTGAATGCACTGTGAAAAAGTTCTAAGGAGCATTCGGAGGCTGTGTGATATGAGCTTTTTTCCCCCAAGATCAAAACAACAAGTAATTAATACTAAATACAGATTGAGGAGCAGATAGCTTTAAAGTAATAACCTGCTACAGTTTGTCCAGCTATGCACAAACAGGTGAGCAGAATTTGGCACTTTTGTAGCATTCCTTTTTTTAACTCATTAGGGGTACATCGAGGGATGCACGAAGTGCCTTCCGGTGAAAAGCACAAATGGCAAAAGACCAGCAGACAGGGACAATATTGTTCTAATGTTGATCTCCCTGTAGCACAGCACATCCAAGTTGTGTTTCTTTAATTAGTGAATGTGAATAAAGAGAAAATCACATATTTGATGATACTTTGATATTTATTTCAAACTCTTAACAGTATGATATTTTCCAGCTAGACTTTTGAAAAAGGTGCCATGGTGTACGGCAAATTTCTGTCTAAAGTAACAGGGTACTTGTTTTCACGTAAATTCTCAGCAGCTAATAGACTCTTTCATATTCTTGCTCCTTCCCAGATGGCTTGAGCTTGTTGCTCCTTTTGGTAAACACACATCTGACACAATGCACTGTGCAGCTTCTGTGAAGTGTCACTGAATCTTACTTCCTCAGTTGCCTTGAGGTAGTTATTTTTTACGAATCTGGCTATTTGGATGCCTTGAAATGTCTACAGTATTTAAATGAGAGTATGCTTAAAGATGTACTGTTTGGCACACAGGAAAAATTATATGCACAGAGACACATGGAAATGCAGGTGCTGCTCAGTAATGCCCCTTGACTGGTACAGGCACTCACGATGGTTTTTTCTTTCCCCTCTCCGATTCCATTACCACTGTTTTGTATAGACTCCTTGTGGTAAGATTTTGCACTGTACATTTTGATAAGTTAGTGCAGATGTGTGTTTGCATGCATGTTCTTATTCTATACTCCCTGATAAAATTCAGTAAACCGATACCTGTTCTGCTTTTTTTCTTTCCCCTACTACTATTTTTATTTCTACAGAAAAGCTGGAAAAAATTAAGCTATGCTTAGCCCCAGTTATTATACAACAGCCCAGCTGCTGTAATCTCTTTCTTATCTTTTTTTTTTCCCCCTTCCCCAAACTGACCAGTAACTGAGAAACCGAAGTTCAAGTATGTAGTTGGAATTCCAGGCCCCAGTCTGGTGGCGGTGACACTTTCAGGCCCCAGGGGAAGAAGCCAACTGCTTTGTTTATCAACATCCAAAGTGCAGCACTGTATTTCTGGTTCTCCAAGAAGCAGCACTGGCAGGGAAGAGAGCTGCTTGCTTGGATGAAAGATGGTTGATAGAAAGGTGGTGATGGTTCATAGGAGGAGAGGGAAAATGTATTATCTGGGGGTGTAGAGGAAGGTTGGGGACAAAGCCAACAAGGTAGCGGAAACTAATGTGAACATGAAAAGGAGGGCTTGCGGGAAGACAGACCATGACAGAAGAGGAGACACCATCATGTTTCAGTACCTGAATATAAATGTATAATCTTAGGAGATAATGAACAAAAGTAGAAATCAAGCTAACTTGTGCTTTGGTAGGTTTCAAAATGAATTAGCTGTCACATTTTAAGGAGGGTGTATTCCAGGGAACTTAATATAGAAAAGTAACCTTATCAGATTACTCATGTATAGGGATCCATTATGGGTAGTTTTTAATATAAGAAAACACACACATGAAAAGATGTGAAGGAATTATAGCATTAAAATATTGAAAAATGGCAATTTTGGATATAAATCCATAGAGAGACACTCAATACAAACAATATATTTGAATTTTCATGTTTTGCCAATGTGCACGTGTAAATCAATGTGTAGGAATTGTATTTTTTGGATTTGTACAGTAATACATCTATATGTATTATCTATACATAAAGACATAATATTCAAGTTCTGATTGGATTCCAAAATCCACATTTATCAAATTGTTACTTAAAGAGGACATTCTAATACTGTAACATGATTAAAAGCCTCTCATTTTAAAATTTGATAAAACCTGATTTTTTTGTCTCTGATGTTTCTACAGAGCACTTGGATTTTACTCTACATTTCAGAGCTCTTTAATTCATTGCTCACAAGCGAATTTACATCTTAATTACAGAGTTCACATTTAACAATATAGACAGCATAATGCTACTGGTAATTAAGCTTTTAGTACCTGCTTTTATACAGTAGTCAGAGCTGTAGTTTTGCTGCGTGAGTTCTGATTCCTAAACTGGCATGTATTTATATCAGATTTGTAGGAAGCAGGCCAGTCTTCACATAAGGTTAGATACATAACACTGGAATCCCTCTGCTGTAAACATATACAAACATGTCTATTGAGCTTGTATATTTTGGAGTTGGGTTCTGTTGCTGTATTTAATAGGTAAAGATTGGAGATGGCATTCGTGTTCCCATTTGTGAATGGTATTAATGCATTCTGAGGGTGTGCACTGATTTGTTTTTATCTAAAAGATTGCCATTTGCATCATGTTAGGGCTCCAGTCACAAAAGATTTTGTAAGAGTTGAGCTGAATTACAAAAAATCATGGTCTTTCCAGGTTTTATGTATTTTTTCCTAGCTAGAAATAGCCTGTATCTGTTTTCACTGGTAAGGGCAGAAACACTTTGAACCTAGAAAATAAGTCTGGTGTCTTAGTTGTAATATTAAGTAAAAACAGTAGCTTTTGAGAGGAAAAAAACACGCCCCCCCTATTCATCACTGATCCTTTCAAAATGAGGTGTGTGTGTTTCAGTGCAAACCGTGTCTCTAAATTTGAGTACGGTCGTTTTCTTGGAACAAGTTTAATCACGGACCTTTCATACTATTAATGAGCAACTCTGAGCTAGCTTTAAGCAGTGGTTTGCTGGAATTGGGCTTGGTGATATTTATGCAGGCATACATGCAAGGCTATGTGTTTATTTCCCTTTTAGTTGTGTGGGATTTACTTTACAAAAACCCAAATGCTCAAACGCTGTGGAGATCTACGCACTCTCCCAGATTTACTAATGCAGACCTACTACAGTGCAGTCCTTAGCTTGTTAAAATGAGGCAGGCTGAGTTAGTCTGCTATAATCCCTCCAGTTACAGAAGAAATTGATCAGTTCTGGAGCTTTTCTTTCTCTTTAATATCTAACTATATACGTCTAAACACCAAAATATTCGCACAGGGGCACATACCTTAAATATACCTATGTTAAGATGTAGCTAACCTGTATATGAACACACGTACCTGTATATGCTCCCAGTTGCACCTGGGCTGTTAAGGAACCGATTTGACTGCTGATTTTGTTAGGCATGTCCTTTTTTAGCTAGTCTAAAATAAGGCTTTTAATTTTTCACTGGATAATTATATATTTATATCAAGTTTTATGTATTTATATAAGCTATATATTTTTATATATTATACATTAAAAAAA
>NW_010510085.1:0-1968 GCF_000687285.1 Phaethon lepturus
CTACGCACATGTTAACGTCATGCTAAGCACATGGGAGCGTGTTGGGGAAACTGCTGGGCTGGCCAGGCCGGCATCTTTGCTCTTTTCAGCATTATTGTCATGGATGGTACCGTGAGCATGCCGGAGATGTTAGGACATGCTAATGACATGTTAGAACATGCCAAGCACACACTAAGCACACGGTGCGTAGGAAGGTCTGTTTGGGGAGAGCTGTGCTGGCAGCTTTGCTTTTTTCAGCATTATTGCCATCGTGGGTGGCGATGAGCATGCTGGGATACCTGAAGACATACTAAGCACATGCTAAGGGCATGCTAGGACACACTAAGGTCACACCAGGCACCCACAGGGGTATGGGGAGGCCCCTGGGGCCACATGTTGGGGGGTTGCACTAACAGCTTTGTGCAGTGCAGCATCCTTGCAATGATGAGTCTATTGGGACATGCTAAGAACATGTTAGTGACATGCTAGGACATGCTAAGCATATATGGGGTTGTAGAAAGGTCTTTGTGGGGTTGTACTGACAGGTTCGTGGCTGTGTTGCCGTTGTGGATAGCATGGTAAGTGTGGGCACATGCTTAGCACACGCTTAGCACATGCAGTGGTGCAGGATGAGCTTTGGTGCTGCGTTTGGGGAAGGGGCTGTGTGGGGGCTGTTCCCCCCTCGGGGTCCCTCCATCTTCACTGGGGCAGGGGGACACGCTGTCACACATGCCCCACACATGCTAAGCACACATGTGTCCCCGCAGATCTTCTGTGTGCACGGAGGCCTCTCGCCCTCCATCCAGACGCTGGACCAGATCCGCACCATCGACCGCAAGCAGGAGGTGCCCCACGACGGCCCCATGTGCGACCTCCTCTGGTCTGACCCCGAGGGTAGGTCCCGCACATGCGTGTCAGCCTGTGTTGGTCCATGTCCCGCCCTGCCCACCAGGGCGGAGTAGGGGTGAGGCCAGCCGCCACCGTGTCGCGTCCTGTGTCATGCCTCTGATGCCATCGGGGTGGCCCTGTCACCTGGGGTGATAGGTGTGACAGGCATGTACATTGCATGTTGTCATGTAGAGGTTGCCGGGCTGAGTCATGTGGCTCTGGGTGACACGTGTGACACCATTGGGGTGCTCCACGGGACATGTGTGGACATGTGTATCTTGGTCATGTGTCCCCTGCAGCCACCCTGCGCTGATCCACGTGGTTCTGTGTGATGCACATGTGACGTCACTGCCACGCTGGGTTGTTCTATGTGATGTGTGTGGACCCATGTAACGTGTGTGTCATGTATCCCCACGTACAGCCCCCACCCTGGCTCATGTGGCGCAGTGTGACACACATGACACCCACACACACCGCCCAGCCCCACATGGGAATGCCCGCCCTATCCATGTGTGTCCTCTCCCCTGTGACACGCATGTGGCATGTCGGCAGACACGACGGGCTGGGGCGTGTCCCCGCGGGGGGCCGGGTACCTGTTCGGCAGCGACGTGGTGGCCCAGTTCAACGCATCCAATGACATCGACATGATCTGCCGGGCCCACCAGCTCGTCATGGAGGGCTACAAGTGGCACTTCAACGAGACCGTCCTCACCGTCTGGTCCGCCCCCAACTACTGCTACAGGTCAGCCACATGCCAAGCACACGCTAAGAACATGCTAAGGGGATGTGTGGCCGGGGGGGCGGGGAGGGCATGGTGGAGGGCTGTTGGTGGCACTGGAATAGGACCTTTCTCCTCATCTGGTTGGTCTGAAGTTGATGGTGGGGGTCTTGACATGCTAAGTACATGTTAAGAACATGCGGGAGGGGGTGGGGTGGGGGGATGCTCATGGGTGCCAAGTGATGCCTGAAGGGGACCGTGCTTGTCATTGGGTTGGCCCCTGAGTGCTGCAACAGGTGAGTCCCAACACGCTAAGAACATGCTAAGCACACGCTGAGATGTGTTGCGATGTATGGTAGCGTGACATGGCGGGGGGGGGCAGG
>NW_010510085.1:2032-3012 GCF_000687285.1 Phaethon lepturus
GCGGGGGGAGACAGGAGAGGGCTGCTGGTGACATTGGAACAGGAGCGTGCTCCTCATCCGGCTGCTGTAGGATTGATGGTAGGGGTCTCAACACGCTAAGCACACACAGAGGACACAGCACGCTGTGGGACAGTGACATGCTAAGCACATGCTAGCAACATGCTAAGGACATGTGACAAGAGGACATGGGGTGGGGGCACGTCAGGAGCGCTTTGACTTCTTGTCATGGGGTCAGCCACGGACTGCTGCTGTGGGCGTGTCACCATGCTAAGCACACGCTAAGCACACGTTCCGCCCCGCAGGTGCGGGAACGTGGCGGCCATCTTGGAGCTGGACGAGCACCTGCAGAAGGAGTTCATCATCTTTGAGGCGGCGCCGCAGGAGACACGGGGGATCCCCTCCAAGAAGCCGGTGGCTGACTAAAACCTGCTCTCTCCCGGTGCCCCCCCCCCGCCCCCGCCTGTGTCCCCAACGGGTCACCCGCCTCCCCTGGCGCCACCCCGGGGCCTCCGTGTCACCGGGAGACGAGGGGTGTCCCCTCCACCATGGCCACTGCTGGTGGCATCTAGGGAGGCTTGGGGACATTGTCTGTTCCTTGTCACCACCGTGTCACCTGTGTCCTCTGGAGTCACCTAAGAGCCACCTCGGGGTCCCCTCCAAGGTGGCCAGGGGTGGTGGCATTGAGGGAGGCTTGGGGCCATTGTCCTGTTCTGTGTCCCCTCCTGGGTCACCACGGTGTCACCCGTGTCCCCTGGGGTCACCTAGAGCCACCCCCTGCCCCCCGAAGTGGCCTTGTCCTTTCCTGTCCCCCCGGGTCGCCCACCCATGGGTCCCTTTCATGACCCTTGGGGCCCCTGTGCCCTCTGGGGACCCCCCTCACCGCCCTTGGGGACCCCCACACCCCCTCCCCACATGTGTGTTGGGGTGAAAATGGGGATTTTTTTTCGATGCCGTTTTTGCTCCTTTTAGATAAAAAAACA
>NW_010510086.1:0-1881 GCF_000687285.1 Phaethon lepturus
GTTTATTTATGGGTCCGACCCCTTTCCGCGGCCTCGCGCCCCGCTTCCACAGGCGGGTGGCTCTAAGAGCGAAACTTGCGCCCTCGCTGCACCCGCGAGACGGGGGGCACGGACTCATCCTTGTCTTCGTCGAAGACAAAGGGTGTCGGACCCAAAATATCGTTTATTGGGAAGAGCCAAAGTCCTCACCCGCGCCCGCCCCAGCGGGGGAAGGACGGGGACAACGCCCCTGCGCTCCGCCTGGTCCTTGAGCTTTGCCCCAGCAATGGGCACATTAAGCCCCCAGGAGAAGGTTCAACACCTCCGGCTTTTCGGCTCCGGCACCCTCGGAATCCAGGTCCACGGTCCTCGGCCACGGAGCTGGTCTCGGTGCCTCAACACCGCCTTCCGCAACCCCCCGGGAAAGAAAAGGGCTGGTCGCAAAGATGGAAAAGCGAAAGAACAAGCGAGAAGGTGTGATGGACGTGCTGACGGGCGCCGAAGGCCACCAGCAGCCCTCCAGCCTTCCACGCAGCAGAGCACGGGCCAGAAGCACCTGCGTGGCGGCAGAAGTGGCGCACGTTGTTCTTGCCCACCCGAGGAGCAGACAAAAAAAAAAAAAAAAGAAAAAAAATCAAAGCGACCCAGAAATGGGCGTGTTTTGCTGTTCGCCCACCGCCCTGAGGCCAGGGGTTGAATAAAAGAGGCAGCAAAATGAACTCCACGGTGAGTAGGAGCAGATCCCGCCTCGATTCAGCCATTAAACCGAGCGCAGTAGCTCCACGCCTCTGCTTTCAAGGTTAACCACAGATGCCACCCTTGATTCCAGAAAGTCAACGCCACGGGATCTTGGCAACGCACCATCCCACCTCTCTCCTCCCCGCCGAGCCTGATCCACCGCCGTCGGCATCCCGAGGTCCAACGCTACTGAGCTGTTCACGCACACGGCTTTGGCTCTGCCTTCCCACCGCTGCGCCGAGTCCCTCCGTCACAGCCGCGGCGTGGTTCCATCAAATGCTGCGGGCGGGCTCAGCTGCACCCCTCCCAGCGCAGGTCTCAACCCCTGCCAGCCCCCGGCTTCGACGCGCCGAACGCTTGAGTGAACCCCAAACATCAAGACGGTCTTCTTGAGAAACGTACGGGAAAATGGATGAGAAGGTGGAAAGTTGAAGAACTTGTCGGATTCGGAGGGTTGTGAGGAACGTTAGGAAGTCCCAGTGGTCGCTGGGTGTGGAGGAGGTGACTATTCCTCGCTCTTCGGCACTTTTGAGACCACAGCTGGACCCTGCATCCAGTTTGGGACTCCCTAGTACCAGAAAAGCAGGCATGGAGATACTGGGGGATGTCCAGGAGGGACAAGGAGAGGCCAAGGGCGCTGGCTCAGCTCAGGGGCTCCCACCACCGCCGCAAGTGCTTACCAGGAGGGTGCAGGAGAGAGCCGGGCTCTTCGGGGAGATGGGTGCTGCTGAGAGGACGAGAGACAACAGCTCAAGCTGCAACACAGGAAGCTCTGATAGATGAATTTTTATTAATAATTTTTAAATCGTGAGGGTGATCACACAACGGAACAGGCTCTTGGATAGGAATTCCCATCCTCGGAGACGCTCAAGTCTGATGCCAGGCCCTGAGCTTCCCACCTGGAGCAGGACGATGGATGTGGAGACGGGGCCTTGCCTACGTCATTCTGCGTCAAGCCGCAACCGTTTGAAACACAGCACCATACGATCTCAGCCGCCCAAAATCATCCCCTCCCCATCTCACATATGGGGAAGATCCCTCATCTGGCCAAAAGCTACTGCCCAGAGGGTCAGAGGCTTGTACTTGATTTGGACGCAAGATCTTGGGAACTCCAGGCCCTTAGGGCCGGGGCAGACGCTAATCACGCGGTGGCTACCAGGCCCA
>NW_010510086.1:1970-2353 GCF_000687285.1 Phaethon lepturus
GAGCAAGGCTATCGTCAGGCAACTTGGACTCACCTGGCTGTGGTAGAGCTCGCTCAAGTCAACCCTACTCGAGTCATCCCTGCTTGGTCCAACGCTGGCAACGGGAAGGAAATGGTTTGGGGACCCATGGGCAGCGGGGCATGGTACGAAGGCCTACACAGCAAGCACAACCCGCCCGGACCGCTTTAAAGAGCTCACAGCGACCGCCCCACCGCCCCGGCCCCAGGGAGCTCGCCCTGGGCCCCACAGCAGCGCCAGGGCAGCCTGGGGCAAGGCACAGGGCCAAGCCGGGCATTTATTCAGCCTCTCAATGACAGGCGGCACGAAGCTTCTACTAGTTCCAAGGTCAAGCCCTGAAGAAAAAGGACGGACCGCCGCCGCCT
>NW_010510087.1:0-7508 GCF_000687285.1 Phaethon lepturus
CAAAACTCCATCTTTTAACCCCTCCGTATACACTAAGTTACATGCAATTTATATATAGCTGTAGAATTCTATTTATGGGCAACATACGTACTCTGATATTTAAAATATATTTTGCAGCTGATATGCAAAAGACCTTATTCAGGAAATGAGTGTAATTGTGTTAATATTATTTTTTTAAGATCATTCTGGGCCACTATTGTGCTGCTGGAAAATTAGTTTTTCTCTGGTAAGATTTTAGAGGCTGATTCAAATCAGCCTGGAAGGTTTTCACAGGACATGGTGTTTTGTTCTGTGTTCTCTGTTCAAAACACATACAAAGAAAAAAATATTTTCATACACTCTTTTTGGTAGCGATGCCACAAACAGTCAGCTGAGATAAAGATGAAACAAAACAGCATGGACATAGGTATATTTACTGTACCTATTATTGCACTTGGTACAATAAAATAAATCAAAACCATAGGTCTTGTATATGCTCCCCAAAATATTAACTACTTCTATTTTATGGGAATATGCAAAAATCATCCCTGTGAACAACTGGAAGTAGCCTCTCATCAACACTGTTGTCAAGTAGTGGTTGGCTTATACCATGAAATCAGAGTATTACCATTTTTTTTCTGTCTGATATAGCTACAGAAATTCTAATTATCCATATAAATGTTGAATTCTCTATGGCTTCTACTCAGATATTTATTTTGATAATGCCTTGCAGAAACAGTTTCTATGGATTAGTTATACAATCATAGAATCATAGAATGGTTTGGGTTGGAAGGGACCTTAAAGATCATCTAGTTCCAACCCTCCTGCCATGGGATACTTGCCACTAGATCAGGTTGCTCAAAGATCCAACCCGGCCTTGAACACTTCCAGGGAGGGGGCACCTACCACCTCTATGGGCAACCTGTTCCAGTGTCTCACCACCCTCATATTAAAGAATTTCTTCCTAATATCTTATTTAAATCTACCATTACACCCCATCCGATCACTATACTCTTTGATAAAGAGTGCCTCCCCATCTTTCTTATAAGCCCCCTTTACAAGGGCCTTAATAAGGTCTCCCCGGAGCCTTCTCTTCTCCAGACTGAACAACCCCAACTCTCTCAGCCTTTCTTCACAGGAGAGGTGCTCCAGCCCTCTGATCATTTTTGTGGCCCTCCTCTGGACCCGCTCCAACAGGTCCATGTCTTTCCTGTGCTGAGGGCTCCAGAGCTGGACGCAGTATTCCAGGTGGGGTCTCACCAGAGCGGAGTAAAGGGGCAGAATCACCTCCCTTGACCTGCTGGCCACACTTGATGCAGCCCAGGATGCGATGGGCTTTCTGGGCTGCAAGTGCACATTGCTGGCTCATATTCAGTTTTTCATCCACTAATACACCCAAGTCCTTCTCCACAGGGCTTCTCTCAATCCACTCATCGCCCAGCCTGTATCCATGTTTGGGATTGCCCCAATCCAGGTGCAGAACTGTACACTTGGCCTTGTTGAACTTCATGAGCTTCACACAGGTCCACCTCTCTAGCCTGTCAAGGTCCCTCTGGATGGCATCCCTTCCCTCTGGAGTATCAACCACACTGCTCAGCTTGGTGTCGTCTGCAGACTTGCTGAGGGTGCACTTAATCCCACTGTCCATGTCCCTGACAAAGATATTAAATATACTGGTCTCAATACTGACCCCAGAGGGACACCACTCGTCACTGGTCTCTACCCAGACATCGAGCTGCTGACCGCAAGTCTTTGAGTACAGCCATCCAGCCAGTTCCTTATCCATGGGGTGGTTCACCAGTCAAATCCATGTCTCTCCAATTTAGAGACAAGGATGTTGTGTGGGACAGTATTGCACAAGTCCAGGTAGATGATGTCAGTTGCTCTTCCCTTATCCATCAGTGCTGTAACCCCATTGCAGAAGGCCACCAAATTTGTCAGGCACGATTTGCCTTTAGTGAAGCCATGTTGGCCATCAGCAATCATCTCTCTCTTTTTGTTATGCCCTAGCGTAATTTCCAGGAGGATGATTCACTTCAGAAAAACTCAGTTTTATATGCTTATTGCTTATTGCTCATTGTCTAGATCATTCCCTGTTGATTTATTTGTGAGAAAAAATACATTTTCATTTCTCCCTATGGTATTATCTGTGTTGTCATGCATAAATTGTCTATTTCCTCTCCTAACTCATGAGTCCTAATCTCTGAACATTTCTTCTTATAGCTGAACATTTCTTAATTTTATTTTTTGTCAATAAAACTTGGAATCATTCCACTGAATTTTAGGCTCCTATTTGAGGCCCTTGATTTAGGACCCACCTAACAGTAGACTCCTGTAATGTCAGGGGAAGAAAGGTTACATCTTTGGATATACAGTTTTGTGTACACTGACTGTAAAGAGAGCATGGGATGTCAAGACTCCTAATCTGAGTATGTCAAATAAGCATCTAAAGTTATTGATGTAGTCTTGAAGGGTGAGAACCCCCCATTTTTTCATAACTGATCAATTATCAGCAGTGTTTGATAAACTGTTGCTCTAATATAAGTGTTGCTGTGCTAATAACCAGTGCTGCACTCTGAGCAGTTGTCATGGAGCTGTTTGCAGAGACACAGAACTATGCTGATCAGGAACTCTAGTGCTTACTTTGATCTCTAAGGAAACATATCATCAAATTTTGATGAACTATACACATGTTAAAATTTTGTGAAAAACTGCTCAACATCTAGAACTCTTAAATTCTGTTAACTTATTTAGAGTCTGGTTCTTCCCGAGCTCCTTTAAAATGCTTGATAACTTTTGTTGGGAAGAGTTACAGATCTGCAAACAGCTCTGGCTAAATGGAGCCTGCTTGAACAAGTTACATTTTGCATCTTAATTATAAAATGACATGAATAGAGTTTCCATTAAATCTTAATACCAGTTATTTCTATCTTATTTAACTTGGAATCGTTATTTACACTGGTACTCTGTTCTTGATATTATTTCTTTTGGTGTTAGTATTACAATGGCAATGATTTGCTCAGTACTGGTCAGGGCAAGTTTTTAAAATGAAGGCATTAATACTGCTTACAACACCTATGTCCTGGTTTCAGCTGGGACAGAGTTAATTTTCTTCATAGAAGTTAGTGTGAGGCTATGTTTTGGATTTGGGATGAAAAAATGTTGATAATGTGCTGATTTTTTCATTTGTTGCTAAGCAGTCAAGGACTGTCCAGCTTTTCATTCTGGCCTGCCAGTGAGAAGGCTGAGGGTGCACAGGAAGCTGGGAGGGGACACAGCTGGGACAGCTGACCCAGGCTGACCAAAGAGTTATTCCATACCATATAACATCATGCTCAGTATATAAAGCTGGGGCAAAGAAGAAGATTCGGAGTGATGACTTCTGTCTTCCAAAGAAACCATTAAGCGTGATGCAGTCCTGCTTCCCTGGAGATGGCTGAACACCTGCCTGCCCATGGGGAGTGGTGAATGAATTCCTTGCTTTGCTCTGCTTGCGTGCGCGGCTTTTGTTTTCCCTATTAAACTGACTTCATCTCAACCCATGAGTTTCCTCACTTTCACTCTTCCAATTCTCTCCCCCGTCCCCCCATGGGAAAGTGAGCAAGTGGCTGCATGGTGCTTAGTTGCCGGCTGGGGCTAAACCATGGCAACCTACTTTGTTATTAAGCCTGCAGCAATTCCATCTAGGGAACATATAGTATGCCAGCTGAGGAACTAGCCCATAAAGATTAACCATCTGATGAATACAAAAAGAGATTCAGGAACTTTTACTGGAAAATCAGTGCAAGAAGCAGGCATTACATCTGCATACATTTTTTTTGGTCTGTTTGTATTTTAAGTCCGTAACTCCCTTGGGAGGCAAGCAAATATTTTTTTCAGTTTTAGGGATGCCAGCATTTTCAAACTGAATAAAAATATTTTAATATTAAAATCCACATATAAGCACTTGAAGAAATATTCAGTGCTTCAGGGGCACTCACAATTTTTAGGGAAGCCACATGGAGTTCTTAGAGTTTGGGGAGAATGCTCATTATGCATTTATGCACCTCTCTAGATATTCTGCTGCCTACCCAAAGGTTTCAAAGACAAATTTAAATGAAAAGCTTGCCACCTGAGAAAAAATTTTTTCATTTTTGATGAACAATGAAAATTTTTTAGTGTCTGCTTGCTGTTTTGATTTTGTTCTTTATTTCATACTCTTTCATGCTTTCACTTGCTTTAGACACACTTGGCATCTAAATTTTAATCATATCTATTCATTTTACCTGTCACTTCAAACACTTTTCAATCAGCATATACTTCTGGAAGAATATTATGTTCAGATTCTTTTTAATCAATTTTATTGCCTTATCCTGTTTGCCTTGATAAGATTAGATGCAATTTTAAATGCAATTGGGACAAAGAATCCCTCCCACCAACCCCAACTCCTAACTCTCTACGGTAATTCCAGTGCAGCAAAGCAGTTGAAGAATTACTGACAAGAGGCAGACTTCTCAGTAAGCACCACCTAACAGACATAGAAACATGATCCGCATAATTTTTAAGCTTGACAGACATTTTTTTCTTCTTTCATGTCCTGGTTTCAGCCAGGATAGAGCTGGTTTTCTTCACAGAAGCCAGTGTGAGACTGTGTTTTGGATTTTGGATGAGAAACTGTTGATAGTGTGCTGATGTTTTGGGTTGTTGCTGAGCAGTCAAGGACAGTCCAGCTTCTTGTGCTGGCCTGCCAGCGAGCAGACTGGGGGTGCACGGGGAGCTGGGAGGGGACACAGCCGGGACAGCTGACCCAGGCTGGCCAAAGAGATATTCCCTACCATACGACGTCATGCCCAGTACATAAACTGGAGTTGGCCGGGGGGCGGAAATCGCTGCTCGGGGACGGGCTGTCGATCACGGGGTGGTGAGCAATTGCTGTATTGGGCATCACTTGTTCTTGTACATTCCTTTGTTGGTATTATCATTGTTGTTCCCTTCTTTCTTTCTGTCCTATTAAACCGTGTTTATCTCAACCCACGAGTTTTTTTTTCCCAATTCTCTTCCCTGTCCCACTGTGGGAGGGGGAGTGAGCGAGCGGCTGCGTGGTGCTTAGTTGCCGGCTGGGGCTAAACCATGACATTTCAAAAAAGAAAAAAAAAGCAATCTTTTAAACCAGGCACATATAAACCTTATACATTCCTGTTTTTACTGTTACAGGATGACTTTCAATTTGAAACATCCTTATAGATACACACTGAAAATAGTTCTGTGAACCAGCTACTTGTGGCTGATTGTTTCAAAATGTTTTAATGATTAAATGATTAATTCTGTCTTTATCAACCAAGATAAACCTCCAACATAATGTCTGCTTATATCTTTATTTGCAGTCCTGAGATAAGCACTATGCAAATCCATACACACTGAGATTCAGACATGATTTGCTTTTCAGCATAAATTCCTTTTTTTTTTTTTTTTATTTTTTTGCATTTGTGTGGTTAAACATACTGTCTTATATACGGGTCAAATGTATTCAAATTTTAACCTTAAGGATAATAATGTATGTTTAGATGACAATTCAGTGGCTTGATGCAGAGCCCATTGAAGCCAGTGGAATAATACCCATAGGCTTTGGATCAAACCCAGATGGAGGATAACAGAGCTAGATTAGGGAGTTCAAACAGCATGGGCAGTGTTTCTGAATATCTGACAAAGGTGACTAAGCAGAGCAGGACAAGGTGTTATAGAAAGTGTCACCAATTTCTTGCTCCAGAATCTGAGCTTTGTGTTAAAGAAGAAATAAAAAAATTTGCCCTATTCCCTAAAGAATATGAAGAAGTGTCCTCTGCAGCTAGCCTGGGACAAAGACTCTCAGAAGCCTGCACAGTACCTCCAAGGGGAGCAAATGGTAAAACATTAAAAGTGAACTAGCATGGCTGTTAACTGCCTCAGTGCTAGTTAGCCGGTGGCCCCATGGGGTGGAAGGCACCAGCCTCCATCCACCACCTTCTGAGAGAGCGGCAGGTGTGCTCCCAAGGCCGTAGCAGACAACGGCTGGTTTTACCGACTAAAAGTTAGGAAGTGCTGTATCATTATGTTAATGGCAGTGGCTTTTTCATAGGAGAGTTTTCCAGCATTTCCTAACAATTTTCAGGCCTTGGATTTATCTGGAAGTATGTTATCCTTGACCAAGAAGGCTTTGTCCTTGGCTATCACATACTTTGTCCTAGACTTTGTGATCTGTGCTGTTCTGAGAAGCACAAGAGCACTTACTAGATAGATGGTCTTGGCACACATCTGTGACACATTTGATTCGGGCACAAATGTGTGATGTGACTGTTCTCAGTTAACCTGGACCTCATTTCTCCACTTGAATAACAGAGATAACACCAATTGTGTCCTATTACAGAGAGATAGCGGGAGGATAAAAACCATTAGTGATTGCTAAGTGCTAAGATATAATCATGATGAGGGCCATGTAAATGCCTCCACAGATAGCAGGTCTCGAAAGTGTTCAAGGCAAATATGACTCCATTTCAGTTGTAACTAATTTTGTTGCCTTTCATTTAATGAAACTTAAGAAATTCACATCAGTTTAGAATAGTGGAGAGTAAATATGTTAGAAGAGAGATTAATAAAAACTATTAAGCAATATAAATTGAGTTAATACAGATTGTAAAGCACTTTATAAAACTCAGTATTTTTATCATCTACAAAAAAAGGAAACTGAGCAACACAGACAGTGACATGAGCAAGGTCAGAGAATTAGCTATTAGGGTTGGAACACATTGACAGGACTGAAATACAGCCCAGAAATTTTTTCCCTTTTCATTTTAAGAAAGCATAGCAATTCCAGCTGGGCTATGACAAGACAGTTTTCATACAGCATTAATGACATAAGAGTTTCCCAGTTCCCACATTTAAAACACAGAATGATTATTTTCTAAGATTTTTATGTTTTTCGTCATAGCATCCAAGAATGTGAATGTTTTCAATGCATAAAGCATAATCTAAAATCTGAAAGCAGTATGAAAATCCAATTTTATTGGTTTATGTTGCTTGGCCTGGAAAATTTACTGTTAGTATGCAAGGGGGGAATTAAGATATATAAATATTCAATATTTGGCTTTTCTACCTTTATTAGGGTTCTGACACAGGAAAGTCTGCCCTCCATGCCCTGAATTGTTCATTCTGGTGGCATCTGCATTATGTCATTGACTGTGCATGGAACAGACCCTCAGTCTCTGAATTGCAGCTGATTAGATGTGTAAAAAGAATAGTTACTGAAAAATAGATAGTCATTTCATGTTCAGAGAATATCAGGAGGTTCTATTAAGCAGATTTAAAGTAACAGCTTGCTCTACATAAACCATCAATAGCTTGTTGGTTAAAAATGACTGCCCACTGCTACAAAACTTGCAGGAACTTCATGTAGTAAGCCAGAGCTATTGTGACCATGTCTATGTTGCCTTCAGTAGCTGCGCTTGCGTTCAGAGACCTAGCTCCTTCAGAACGAGCTGCTTTGTTTCAGACTGGAGGAAAAGCAAGAAACTACC
>NW_010510088.1:0-400 GCF_000687285.1 Phaethon lepturus
ATCATTGCAGAGTATAGCAGCCTGCAGAATCTAACACCAATCTTTAATGTGTACGGCAAAGACGAGAGCATGATGCAAATCAAATAAATAAACTGATATCGTGACCTGCAACTGGTTTTACCTCAAGCCCTTCATGCCCCACATTGGGTGCCAAAAGGGACTGTCGTGGATTAGCCCCATCCAGCAATTAAGTACCACGCGGGTGCTTGCTCACTGCCCCCCTCCCCCAGTATGATGGGGGAGAGAATCGGGAAAAAAACTCGTGGGTGATTAGCCCCATCCAGCAATTAAGTACCACGCGGGTGCTTGCTCACTGCCCCCCTCCCCCAGTATGATGGGGGAGAGAATCGGGAAAAAAACTCGTGGGTTGAGATAAAAACAGGTTAATAGGACAGCCACG
>NW_010510088.1:606-1280 GCF_000687285.1 Phaethon lepturus
C
This sequence comes from Phaethon lepturus, assembly GCF_000687285.1. Classification (NCBI taxonomy): domain Eukaryota; kingdom Metazoa; phylum Chordata; class Aves; order Phaethontiformes; family Phaethontidae; genus Phaethon; species Phaethon lepturus. The sequence continues at coordinate 608 of NW_010510088.1, forward strand.
TCACTGGCAGAGCATGAGAATCTGAAAAGTCCTTGACTGACTTAGTATAAGCACTACAACTATTTAGCCACAACTAAAAACTTCAGTGTGTTATCAACATCATTCTCATACCAACTCCAAAGCACAGCACTATACCCACTCTCGGGAAGAAAAAACAACTCCATCTCAGCTGAAACCAGGACAGTCTTCCATGTTATTTTCAAGTCCTAAGATTCCAATGCCTATCAAAAAGTATTTTTCTTAGCATAGTGATATTTAGTCCTGCATTCAGAACTACCAAGTTTCAGCTCGTTTCTGTTGCACCAAGTCTCAAGTTCATTTGTTATTGCACTATGGCATCCCAATTTCCCAAATGGCAGAAACATTAAACAGTCCTAAAACACAGCCTGTCCTTGCCCCTCTCCAGGTCGCTCTGTTCAGACACCTTTCATGGTGCTCAGTTTCTGCATGCAGGATATATGCAAGTCAAAACTGCAATGCTGTTATCTGTTGGGTAACATGGAAGATAGTCAGGATTTAGCAAGGTATTAGGATAAGCATTAGTTTGTTCATCTTCCGTCTGAGACCCCCAGGAAGTCTTCAGCCAGGGAGGCATCAGCCAGGTGGGGAAGGACTGGTTGCAGCAGCTCCTTGGGACAGGTCCTCAATGTTGTTAACTTTTTATGTTCTTAGC
>NW_010510089.1:0-207 GCF_000687285.1 Phaethon lepturus
CGGCATGCACACCTGGCTCCAGCAGCACCATGCATCGCTCCCAGAGCAGGGGCAGCCCCCAAACCCCTCAAGACAACATGGGGGTCGGTCCTGGCACATCGTCCACAGGTCCTGGGGAGGAGCTGGGGGACACAGTAAACCCCAGTGCAGTGGGGCACTACTGCTGGCCAGGGCTCCCGGAGACAACGGGGACAAAGGTGGCCCGGG
>NW_010510089.1:692-1250 GCF_000687285.1 Phaethon lepturus
CGCGGCACAGCCCCCAGCCCCAGCATCAGGAACCTTGGTCGGCTTTGTCCCCCTTGGTCTTGGGCTCCTGCCACCACTCTGCGAAGAAGCTCTCCTCGTAGTCGCCTTCACCCTCGAACTCGCCGTCGGAGGGCAGGTCCCATGCCTCTGGCCCCTCACCGCCGTCCACCTCCATCTGCAGCACGGGACGTGCAGGAGGAGGCAGCAGCACTCGGTGGCCCTGTCCGCAGCTCATCCCTGAGCTATGGCCCCTTCTCCAGGGCTGGTCTGGGGACCAGACCCCCTGCCCAAGGAAGGGCTCTGCCCTGGGGTATCCATGGCACCCACCTGCACCACCCCAGTGCCCCCAAAAGCACCCGGCTGCACCCCGCACCGGGGCCGTCGTTTACCTCATCGTCAGCCTGCAGGTACTGCCTGGCGAAGTCCAGCATCTTCTTCTGGGCAGCCGTCCGGTTGTGGTAGCGCACAGCTTCCTGGGCACAGGGAGGGAGCAGGGGCTGCATCAACCCCTCCACCACCAGCAGAGCTGCAGGATCGGGGGGCTGGGGGGGCCCCACC
>NW_010510089.1:1408-1705 GCF_000687285.1 Phaethon lepturus
GTCACTGCGGGGAGCAACACGGGGTGACGTGGGGGTGACACCCTGCCCAGGGGCCCACAGCACCCTGGGGTGCCCCAGGGGCATGGCTCCCCGCTCCCATCGGCACTCACGCTTGTAATAGGCGAACTGCAGGTAGTGGTACATGGTGGCCACGAACTTCTCCACGAAGTAGCCGCCCACGTTGGGGGTGAGCTCGGTCTCGCAGTCCACCTTGCACTGCAGCACGCTCACAAAGTGGTCTGGGGGGAGGCATCAGGTGCTGTGCCCCACCATCCCCCGGCCCCCCACCACGAGCCT
>NW_010510090.1:0-38898 GCF_000687285.1 Phaethon lepturus
AGTTTTTCCAGGAGAATGCTGTGGGAAACAGAGTGAAAGGCTTTAGCAAATAAAGAGATCTTAAACTGAGAATGTTAAACTTTGGTGGCTGTTTGCTACCTGATATTTTCATTTGATGCTTTCTGTTTCTTGGTGAAAGGAGGCTGAGGGGAGACCTCTACAACCACCTTGAAAGGAGGTTGTAGCGAGGTGGGTGTCAGTCTCTTTTTCCCAAGTAGCAAGTGATAGGATGAGAGGAAACAGCCTCAAGTTGTGTCAGGGGAGGTTTAGGTTGGATATTAGGAAAAATTTCTTCACGGGAAGGGTGTGCTGGCTTTGGCTGGGGTAGAGTTAATTTTCTTCATAGTAGCAAGTATGGGGCTGTGTTTTGGATTTGTATTAAAAACAGTGTTGGTAATACAGGGATGTTTTTAATGTTGCTGAGCAGTGCTTAATACAGAGTCAAAGTCTTTTCTGCTTCTCACACCACCTCACCAGCAAGTAGGCTGGGGGTGCACAAAAAGTTGGGAGGAGACACAGCTGGGACAGCTGACCTCAACTGACCAAAGGGATATTCCATACCATATGACATCATGCTCAACGATAAACTAGGGGAAAGGTTGTCCAGGGGCCGCTACTCAGGGACTGGCTGGGCATTGGTCGGTTGGTGGTGAGCAATTGTTTTCATTTGCATCACGTGTCTTTCTTGGGTTTTATTTCTCTGTCTTTTTTATTTTCCTTAGGCACATGGTTTAGTGGGACTTGGCAGTACTAGGTTAACAGTTGGACTTGATGATCTTAAAGGTCTTTTCCAACCTAACTGATTCTATATGTATGGGAAATAAATAACAGTTTCCTAGACCACACTGCTTTGACACAAGAAGATTTTAGAGAACTATTGCATGGTCCCTTTTCGCTTCTGGCTTTCTCAAGGTGATTATCTGTTCAGTTTTTCCATATTTCTGACTTTTTTTCTGCTCCTCTGTACTTTTATCAGGTCTTACAGTCATCTTTTGGGATAGGCAGACCAGCACTGTACCCAGTATTCAAGATATGGTGTTCTTAATTGAGATATTTAGTGAAATACTAATATTTTATATATTATTCTGTATTCATCTAAGTGTAAATCTTAATAATCTATGTGCCTTTTTTCTTGTTTCCAACTTACATTCGTGCTTTCAGCACGTATGTCCACTAGCATTTTTTCTGATTTAATTTCAAGACTGATGTGCAGGTAGGGTTGTTTGCCAAATGCATATTATTTCACATTCACCAATATTGAATTTCACCTGCTTTTTTGGCTGCTTAGTCCATAGTATGAGATTTTTCTGCACCTCTTCCCAGTAAGTTTTATTATGATGAGTATTTTTGTGTCATCAGCATGCGTTGTCAAGTCAGTATTGAATATGTGGGATTTTCTTGGTCTCCCACCACTATTGATAGTCCTTTTCCTTACAATTTGATCAGTTATTAAACAATTGGAGGATCTTTTGCCTTGTGACAGCTTAATTTGTTTAGAAGTCCTTTAAGAAAGCCATCATCAAAAGCTTTTGTGGGGATACAAACATACCGTAGCAGTCAGATAGCCTTATCCTCACTGTCCCTGCCAAAATTCTGGTAAGAGTTCTAATTTCATTCTACAAGATTCCTTCCTTCTTACTCCACTGTATTTACCCATGTTGCTATTATTACTATTCCTTATTGTATTTTCATTGTATTTGCCCTTAAAAGTTCTAACTCGATTGATACGCCACACTTTGACAAGTTGTACAGTCCTTTGTCTTTTTTCACAATTGCCGTATTTTCTACAGTCTTCCTCTCTGGTGTTAGAGGGGCTCATTTCAGCTATACTTCAGTTCCCCGGGAGCTCTCAGGTGAATACCACCTGCTCCTGACAATTTGCTACCATTTTACAGATGACTTCTGTAATCTTTTCTACTGACATTTCAATTTGACACAGTTCCTCAGGTTTGTCTGCTATAAAGAACAGCTTTGATGTAGGACCTTTCCTAACATGTCTGTAGTGAGCAGTGAGGCAATGAATTAATTTACCATTCCTGCAACAACCTTATCTCCTTGCCTCTTTCTTTTATACCTTGATCATCCTCTGGCCTTACAGACTCACTAAGCAGTCTCCATATTCCTGCTCCTCTGCTTCTGATATGTTGAAAAAGATCTATGTTCCTGTTCATGCCTATTTCAGTGCAATTGTTCAGCACCATTTTGAATGAAAAGTCATTGTCAAACAATGAGTGTGTTCTCCCCTTCAAGTAAGATGCTTGTAATAAACAAGCCTTACATCTCTTGGTGCTTCTCCAAGCAAAAATTAGAATGTCGTATATTGCTGGAAGTTTTTCTTTCGACTAAGCAGGACAAGAATCTTAAATAACAGTATTTTCTTCATGCATTGTAAAGAAGAAAAAAAAAAGAAAATGCTTAAGCACAGTTTTAAAGTTTGCTTTTTACTTAGTTCTTTCCTAATTACAGAGAAGTACCCCTCCAGCTGTTGGCAGGGACTACAGTTTGTGCATGGTTATTGTTGTGTGTTCAAATTTTGAATTAGATATTTAAGCAGCAATTTTTAGGTGATTGTCCATGCAGTCTTGATATTTTTCTGTCTATTTAAGTGTTCTAAGGAAACATGCACAATTACGCACAGATTGTGGCCATTTCTTTTTAGAATTCAGATCCTAAAAGTTCAGAAGATAAGACTGTAACCAGCTGTAACTGCATTTCTGCTTAAATGTCAGTTCAGTCTCAAATGGACTTTACAGCAAAGGATGTCTTACTAGTAGTTACCAGACAGCTGTCTAAACCTCTTTAGGCCAGCACAAGGAATGAATGCTCAAGGAAACTGAATACAAGAATGGTGACTTTGAGATGTTTCTGGAAGAAACAGCAATAATTCAGCAACAGTGCACAAGTTTTCTTTTCACCTGTGACATTCTGTAACTTTTATTGGTTATCTTTTAATATCACTTCTGCCAAACGTAAGTACATGGAAGGGACTAACTTAGTGTTAGCACTAGCACCTGCCCCATTTGTGTGCCAGCATCTTCATTCTCCTCACACTACTGCATTTTCTGTGCCTATGTGTTTGGTAGAAATTCTTTATATGGATTTATATTAACCTCATATGTCCAACTCCTGTGCTATTTAGCATGTAGAAATCCTGCTGAGCTCTGTGCAAGTGCCATGAGTAGAGTGCTTTCACCATTTGGATGCTATTGTAGGTAGAGCTCTGCTTCATGGTGTCTTTGAGAGAGTTTATCCTAGTGCAGATTCTCTCTCATATTTGAAAAGATGTCTGCTTTAAAGAACCTCAAGTTCTATAGTGAGATCTTGAAATACAGTGCCTTGAAATGGCTTTTGTCATATGTCAAAAAAAAAAAAAGGCTTCCCTCTGCCCCCTGCATTACCATACATCAGCTTCTGAAAGGAATTAAAGAGTAGGGAATGTATCATCAGAGTCTGGTTGTAAAGTTAGATTTGTAGAAGTCTCTACAGATGTTGAGTTTATGGAGACTCAGTTTTACTTCTCTTCTCTGTTGGGTTTTTAATACAGATGCTTCCTCCAGCATATTTTTCTTTTGTAGTGTGCAGTTTAAAAACACTTAAAGGCAGATCATTGCAATCAAGAGATCCCTAGTTGTTCAGGAACGTTTTATTTATTTCCAAAAGAAGATAATAATTTTCTAAGCTTTTACTTCATCTCTGTCCCTCTGGAGGTTGGTGCATTGGAACAGGCAATGCTGGATGCTTTAGTGATGGACCGTGTGGATTTTGTGAAGCTGTTAATAGAGCACGGAGTGAACATGCACCGTTTTCTCACCATACCTCGTTTGGAAGAACTCTACAATACAGTGAGTATTTGAAATCCCAGTGTACAACTTTACATAAGAATGCCTAGAAAGAACACTGTTTTGCTTAAGAGATTGGATAACTAGTCCATGTTTTTATAAAGAGTTTTTGAAAAAAATTGAAGATTAACAGGTTTTGATCATTATTTATTATAATGTTGGGTTTTTGGATTGGTGTCCCAGCTTATTATTTTCCGTTCATTGACATGAGTGAGTACTCGCCTGAAGCTCCCGAGAAATATGTTCTGATTTTAATCTGGTATGTTGTACGTATCTTGCTGAAAATGATATGTTGTTTAACCAAAGTGATAATAACTTCTTTCTTGAATATGTCAACACTTAAGATAGTAGAGGTGTTGCAGATTGGTGGTAAAATGGTTTTGAGGAGGTTTGTGGGAAGAGTTTGAATCACAGTAGCTTATCCTGAAGATCTTTTAGCTGCTTTCTTTTACTGTATTGATTTTCTAATGTAGAGTGACATCTATGTTTACTGTCTTGTCTTTTCACACCACAGAAACAAGGACCATCAAATCTACTTTTGCATCACCTAGTTCGAGATGTGAAACAGGTAATAGACATATTTTGCTCCCCAGGAAAGGCTGGGGAACAAAAGTGGTAGCTTAGAACTTCAGTGTCCACTGGCACACTGCTACTAGGTAATACAGGGGAATTTTAGGAATAGAATGGATGAGTTCATTGCTATGGTGCTATACCTACTAAATGGTTTTATCTTCATCCCACTGATACCCCTAAGCAATTAACTAGCATACTACTCCTGAATGCTCCTGAGGGTCCTGTACCTTAATTTCAAAGGCAAGCAGTTCGTGTAGATCAGACTCTCTTTCTCAAGTTACTAAAGTGACATTATGAAGTGATTATGCAAAAGGCTTGGTGAATTAGTGCAGTAATTATGCTCATTGCTTTAAGGTTTGCTTTTTTTCCCCAAAGCTAAAAAAGGCTTTCCTTGTTGAGCAGTAACAAAAAGATACTGCGACAAGATAGAGTATTATTTTGGTGGGCTGCATTGCCTAGGAGAACAGAAGGTGGCAGTGGATGACTACTGCACGGAGCACTGGCTCGGTTTGTAGGCTAGTGGCACCCTCGTTATTTAGCTACACAGTTAATGTATTTCGTGCTTCTGCTATCTATTCTACCTCATAGCACTGCTTAGCCAGAAAGGGACGAGCTGTTCTTCCTGCATCTAGTCTCCACTGCAGGAGATGCCTAGATCCAAAAGTAGATTAATTGGCTAATTGTTTCCAGGGTATGAGTGCTAGGATAAAATAAAATGGTAAGTCTGACAGTTTGCAGAGTTCTGTGGTCTCAAGTAGTGGGATTTCTGGTAAGATTTTCTTACTGTGGGTGACTTTCATGTCAGTCCCACTGATGGTTCTGTAGATGGGTGCTGGGCATTCTGGTCTCCATAGCAAGCTATTTTCTGTGTTTTCCCATACCGATGTACATATTTGAGGCCTAATTTCTGTGATAGAGCTGGAAGATCTCACTGTTGAAAATACACTGAACTTTTCCAGGCTGAGAAGTCTGCCTTTCTCACTGATACTGAAGTGATTTGCTCCTTGATATGACCACTTTTCTAAAACCCATGACCTGGTTACATCTCAGGACACTGTGAAAACTCAGGATGTGATCTAGAGGGAAGCTTTTGGCACTTGAAATGAAATAGTGGAATTTAGGTAGAAAATTTCAAAACTCTCTACACTGTTGGGGAAACTAAACTTACTTGAGACCTGCAAACAAGTCTAAATGCTGAAAAGCCTGAGCTTCTGTACGTATGCCTAAGTGCTCCATGAATGGGTTGTGCAGTTGCAGTCCTATTAAATATGGTAACACAGTAGCTAGGACAGTCACCAGAGAGATGTGACCGTGGATTTCAGAATATTTTCTCCATTAGTGTGACCAGCTTTGCTGCTGGTAGATTTGAATGGTGATACATTGCAGTCTGCCCTGATAGCATAAAATATGCTTTTAGTGCAGAGGAGTATCTACAAGTATAGATAGTCAGAAATACTTGCCTAACCCTCAACGACAGAGCTGGCAAAGTCTACCCTGTGAGATGTGCTGTTGCCCCAGAGTGCTCAGCATGTTGGTACCTTCTGTTACCCAGGGCTGGGTGGCCTTAGCTGGCTGTATTGAGTCTTGCCACTAAAGTCTATTTAAAAAAAACTCGATGTAATGAAGAAAATAACTTTTTACAGCCTGAAAGGGATACACCGGTAGGAATACATAATGACTGTGTCAGAAACAGTGTGGCCAGCCGGAGCAGGGAAGTGATTGTGCCCCTGTACTCGGCACTGGTGAGGCTGCACCTCGAATCCTGTGTTCAGTTTTGAGCCCCTCACTACAAGAAGGAAACTGAGTTGCTGGAGCGTGTCCAGAGAAGGGCAACGAAGCTGGTGAGGGGTCTGGAGCACAAGTGTTATGAGGAGCGGCTGAGGGAACTGGAGTTGTTCAGTCTGGAGAAGAGGAGGCTGAGGGGAGACCTTATCGCGCTCTACAACTACCTGAAAGCGGGTTATGGCAACATGGGTGTTGGTCTCTTCTCCCAAGTAACTAGCAATGGGATGAGAGGCAATGGCCTCAGTTTGCGCCAGGGGAGGTTTAGACTAGATATTAGGAAAAATGTCTTTACTGAGAGAGTGGTCAACCATTGGAACAGGCTGCCCAGGGAGGTGGTGGAGTCACCATCACCGGGAGTGTTCAAAAAATGCGTAGACGTGGCACTTCAGGATATGGTTTAGCGGGCTTGGTGATGTTGGGTTGCTGGTTGGACTTGGTGATCTTAAAGGTCTTTTCCAACCTTAATGATTTTGTGATTCTGTGACTCTGATCCCATCTATGTATAGGCGTGTTTTTCACTTCCAAGAGTTGTGATTTAAGATTTTACGAATAATCTTTAAAATCTGTGTAGAAGATAGTCTGTTTCAGAGAATTTGTCACAAACCTTGCATTTTGGAAGGACAGTGGAGGTAAACTGGAAAGCAGTGATGCTTTAAACAGAAGTGGTGAGAGACTAAAAAGAGACTAGTGATATACTAGAGTACAGCTAATGGACGTCCAGCTGCTGTCCTAATTGTCTTCACAGTCTTCAGCCTCTACAAGAGATTGCCAGTCTCCAGTAATTGCTCTGCGACATTAAACACATGCTTCATGCAATTCTTCATTTTTAATTAATGAACTAGTTTATTGAGTAAATCATACCATGCTAGTTTTCTCTTGTTAGGAGAAGGAGAAGATTTTTAGCAGTCTCTCTGGTTGTGGTGATTAACCTGAAGAACCATCACCCTCACTGTTGAATGCAGCTGGTCTTGTGATCGTTGCAATATACGTCTCTATGTGATGTGGGTGCAGTGGACTGTAGGTGTCACACTTTTCAGGCTGAAAATACGGCCTTGTGTTCTCCCTCCTGGGGGAGTTTCATATGCCTAATGAATGTGTACACGTTCCTGACAGATGTAGGAGCTCTCAGTTGCACCTTCTTACAGGCTCCCCGCATAGTAGTAGGGCTCTGACATGGTTGAATGTTGCATATAATAGCATAATGAAATGCTTGTGACATTTCGTGTTTCAGAATACCTTCTCCTTGGATTACAAGATATCACTGATTGATATTGGGCTGGTGATAGAATACCTTCTTGGTGGAGCTTATCGGAGCAGCTACACAAGGAAGCATTTCCGAATTCTCTACAATGATCTCTACAGAAAACACAAGGTAACTTGTGAAATGGCTACCACTGGTCACCAAGAAAAGCCAAAATATAACACCTGGAAATAGCTCAGGTTGTCATTGTGGTTCATCTGAAGAGCATCAGTTAAATGTATGCCGTGTGAGTCTGTTTTATAAATTTCTTTGTCAGCTGTGAAGAGTTTGCAAATAAAAGAGACAAATCCATCCCCAAACTATTCCCTGCCCCAAAGACCACTGGTAATCATTAAATTAACTATTAGTTCAGTAAATTTACCTTTGTGCCCGCTAGCTGGGTTGTGTTGTTTGTCTGTCATCCGTCAACACAGATCTACAAGGCTGTACCAGGCACCATTTTCCCTTTTGTGAAGCAGCTGCATGTTTCTGCTCTCGCAACTTGAACCACATTACAGAAATACTGAACTCAGCAGGCATTGAACTAGGCTTAGAGCATGTCAGCATGGCATAGTGAAGAGCAACATAGAGATCCCTGACCCAAGTGTTGAGCAAATGTCTTGCCTTTTAGAAGCAGCTCAGTGCTAGTGGTACATCTTCTTGCCCAGGCCAATGAGCTGTGTTTGCCTGGCAGAGCTTTTTCCATGGCACATCACAGGGGTAGTCGCATGCTGCGTTGTGCCACTCTGCAGCCGTGGTGCAGTGGCTTTGTGCAGGCAGAGGGTTGTGCTTGGGTATGCGTGCCATTCGGCACCTTCTAGACGCTTAAGGCGTTTCACTGTACAGCGCAGCGTTGTGCCATCTCTGTGTATCGGTAGCATCACCTCTACAACAAACTGCCTCAGGACGACAGTGTGCAGACCTATTAGAACTTTCATTTTCCCTGTTGACTTTCCAAAACCAGTAACTTGAAAACAGCCTAAACTTCTTAATAAATGAGCCGAATATCATTCCCAGCATCACAGAAGGAGCTGCTTTACTGCATAGGAATTCTCCTCAGTTTTCAGAGTAGAACTTGACTTTGATTAAAGTACTTCCGAACTCTCATTCCCATGTACTGCTTTAATTACTAATAGAACCTCAGGGTCATCAGGGAAAATGAGAAGAAATAATGAAAACTGTTACTTGGAGTGAACAGAAACACAAAGACAGAGCTTCCTGAGTGTCACTGGCTTAATACAATGCTTAAAAAAATATAATTGAGCAGTTGTGACACTCTTCACTGTATCCTCATTAAATATGACCTTAACAGGGATGGGTAAAACCACATGATCATCTAACTAGGAACTGCAGGGAAGAGCATTAGTGATTCAGCTGGTAGTATTCTTCCCTCTTATTCAATACTGAACAAAATGCCCAGGGATGCTAGACATGCCATCGTTTGGAGGAAATGGTCAGCAAAAAGTTCAGAGAACTTCTGTCTTTTAAAGAGCTTATGGCAGTTTTTATAAGGGTAGGCTTTTATAAGAGAAGAGCTTCCAGGCTGAGTGATTCCAATGTGGTGCAAGCCCTGTTCTTGTTGTAATTGGTGGATGCTATTGGGGAAATCAGTATTTTGAATTTAGAAATTCAGAAAAATAATATATTTTTTAAACTAGATGTGACACAGGCTATTTTTTCTTTGATGGTGTAAGCTCCAGTGGTGGTTATAGTGATTGCTGACTCGCTAGTCTTTGAATAACATCAGTTTCTACAGGCACCATTGCAATCAGAGATAAGTACAGGCAAACTTAATCTCTAATTTGCATTTCTCTCCTTGTGTTTTATGGTATGCCTTTGGATCTAGAGAGTGCTCTCCAGCTTTTCTCAGAGCCTATCTCATTCCCTTCATCAGAGTACGCAGACAAGTAGCAGAATGGGATCTGCTGAAAGTACTTTGCATTCTCAGTTCTTCAGAACAGCACAGCCTTACAAATACAAGGTAATACAATTGCTTATTCCAGACTTTGCTTAGGATGTATTAGGCTACTAATGATTTTACTGAGAGATTTTAGACATATGTTGGTCAGGCTGTTTGTTACCATAATTCTACTTAAATTCCAGTGGAAGAAACATTTTACTGTTCATGAAGTACAGGTCTTGCGACTTTAATGTTGAAATCAAGCTCAGTCTCCTCCTGTGATACTTTTTAACTTCCATCCATTTGTTGCTAAGGCCTTTTGTTCACTAAAATGTAGTATCATCAAATTTCTGAATATCAAGCATGGCTGAAAACTCTTCTTATTTGGAAGCAACAGTAGGAACTCTTTGACTTTCACGATGTTTTCTCATGATTGCTTATTAAAGTAGCTACAGTGAGACTGCTAAGAAGGGATACATTTCAGATATCTGGAAAATTATGACAGTATTTTCTTTCAAAGAAAGAATGATAAAAGGGCAAAGATTGCCACATATGTATATCTGACAGACAAAACATAAAGTGGAATGAATTTAAATGGCATTATTGGGATTATTCTGCATGAAAATGAACCCGTTATAGCACTGAGACAGCCTCACTTGTACCAGTAGGACTTTTTCTTTGCCTTTATTGGAGAAATATCCAGACATGAACGTATAGCAAGTTTACATTACAAGCATGGCAGACAGTAAAAATAATCTTTAAGTATCACAAGCCCATGGTGTATGTTTCAGTCTACTGATTGTTTTTTCTCCTGTCATGGTGTAAGTAAAAGACACAAGTGAAAGTAGGATCATGGTATCACGAGGTTTGGAGACTGCCCAACGCTATGGAAGTAGAGGCTATAAATGGCATGGGTACAGAGCAAGGAGTGTTTTTCCTCCACTAATGTTACCAGCTTCTTAGCATTGCTAATCTGAGTGTGATCCTAGCTGTGGTTTATGACTTAAATGTATATAATGAAGAAATTGTTTGCTACTTGCAATGCAGATTTGTGTGCAGTTTTATTTACATGAATGTGAACTTCAAATGTTGATTGAGATTTTATTTTTTTGAAAAACGAATTTTTAGGAAAGATCCACTGCTTTCCATAAGGGTAAGAAGAAATCAAAAGAGGATGTAAACTTTGCAGACAACTGTGAGTCATCTGGCTTTATCTACCCCTATAATGACCTCCTGGTTTGGGCAGTATTAATGAAAAGGCAGAAGATGGCAATGTTCTTCTGGCAGCATGGAGAGGAAGCCATGGTCAAAGCCGTTGTGGCTTGTAAACTCTACAGGGCGATGGCACATGAAGCTAAACAGAGCAACATGGTGGATGACACTTCAGAAGAACTCAAGAAGTACTCAAAGTATGAATTCTCCCTTCACTTCAGTTAATAAAGTTCTGCAGTGCTTAGAATGGTTAGATAATTTCCTAATCCACTAAGAGTTTGTAAGGTTAGTGGTGTGCTGATTGACAGCCGGCTGAACATGAACCAACAGTGTGTCCAGGTGGCCAAGAAGGCCAACAGTATCCTGGCCTGTATCAGAAATAGTGTGGCCAGCAAGAGTAGGGAAGTGATTGTGCCCCGGTACTCAGCACTGGTGAGGCCGCACCTCGAATCCTGTGTTCAGTTTTGGGCCCCTCACTACAAAAAGGAAAATGAGTTGCTGGAGCATGTCCAGAGAAGGGCAATGAAGCTGGTGAGGGGTCTGGAGAACAAGTCTTATGAGGAGCGGCTGAGGGAACTGGGGTTGTTTAGTCTGGAGAAGAGGAGGCTGAGGGGAGACCTTATCGCTCTCTACAACTGCCTGAAAGGGGGTTGTGGGGAGGTGGGTGTTGGTCTCTTCTCCCAAGTAACTAGTGATAGGACAAGAGGAAATGGCCTCAAGTTGCGCCAGGGGAGGTTTAGACTCAATATTAGGAAAAATGTCTTTACTGAGAGAGTGGTCAACCATTGGAACAGGCTGCCCAGGGAGGTGCTGGAGTGACCATCACTGGAAGTGTTAAAAAAACATGTGCATGTGGCACTTGAGGACATGGTTTAGTGGGCTTGGTGGTGTTGGGTTGCTGGTTGGACTTGATGATCTTAAAGGTCTTTTCCAACCTTAATGATACTGTGATACTGGGATTCTGGTGCCATGGGCTATAGGGTGTAAAAGAAATACTTTCATCTGCCCACTATTCATATTATATAATGGAGCTATCTATTGCTGTGCAGTCTGATCAAGGGTTAAAGTAAAGCTATTAGCATGTTATCTAGTTGCATATTTGAAAATTAAAATATAGGTGAGTAATGCGAGGCTCACTGTCTGAAATGGTCAAGTGGAAGATTGAAATTTCTCTTACAGTTTCCTTTCCAGTTCAACTTGTTAAAAAGGCATATGGCACATATGTGTTGAGCTTTTCAAATCCATAACGTGGTAATGAGCAAACTAAAATCAGTGTTTAAATCCTACTCTAAGACTTAAAGAAAAATGTATGGTGAAATAACTGTGTGAATAAAAAATTAAGTAGACCAAGATTTTTCTTCAAGTTTGTAGTTTCATGCTAGTTGTTTCTGGTGCTGTCTTGTTTTGCAATGCAGCTCCAAAGCTTAATTTAAAGGAAGGTGTGTCTTCCTTGAGGTATATTCCCTGTTTAAGAGCTAGCGTAAAAGAAGAGGCTTTTGCAATTGCCCGCAATGCTTGCCACAGTGGTGATGAGTCTGTTGTTGAAGGAAATACACAGAACTTCGGAGGGTTCCTTTTGATCACTGAGTGAGATTAAGAACCAACTAAATAAATAGAAAACAGTATGATCCTAACCGTGTGATTAGGACTAAATAGTTAGATTTACTCCCCAAATTATTTTTCACTAGATAATATATTGATATATTTTTTTATATATATATAGATAGATATATTGAGAAAAGCAATGGGAAAAATGGGAGAAGGCATACTTACTGAGGCTGCTAGCTGAACTTTAGTTAATGGAGGTTTCAAACCAACATCTTTGCAGCAGTGATTCTGAGTTTGACGAATCCCTGTTATATTAACTGTTAATTCCTTTCGGCTGTAGGGAATTTGGGCAGCTTGCCTTAGAAGTGCTGGAGAAAGCATTTAAACAAAATGAGCAGATGGCCATGAAGTTGCTGACCTATGAACTGAAAAACTGGAGCAACTCAACTTGCTTAAAACTAGCAGTGTCTGTGGGGCTGCGGCCTTTCGTATCCCATACTTGCACACAGATGCTGCTGACCGATATGTGGATGGGACGCCTGAAGATGCGGAAGAACTCCTGGTTTAAGGTGATACCACTCTAGCTTTCTCTGAGCATTTAGATGCTTTACACATGTCTTTGTGGTTATGAATGTGTCTAATGCACCTTCAGACCGACATGCTTAAGCCTGGATTGGAATAGGAGAAGGGAAAGGCAGGGAGGGAAGACAGTACTTGCTTCTGTTTTACTTCTTTGCAAAAGCAGCTGTGGGATGACATTAGAGAGTGCAATTTTGTGAGGGTTTTTTTTGCTGTTCCCATTCTCTCAGCACCCCTCAGTCCCTCCCCACCTGCTCTGACTGCCCCACTTTGCTGGTTTTCCAGCAGGAGCTGCTGATGGGAGGAATGTCCTCCAGACATAGGGAGCAATATCTGAAGTATCCCCAGATACCATGACACTCTTCAAAGCCACAAAACAGTCAAGAGCAACTCATTTCTTCGGAGGCTGTAGGACTATGATACAGAGGTTCTCTGCACCAGTGGCTCCCTCATAGGCCAGTGGAATTGCACTGGGTTTGTGCTGGCACCATGCATGGCTGACTATGGCCTCAGGTCTATACTATGATTGCTGAGTTAATTTCCTGAATCTTGTGTCTCTCTTTTAGGTCATTATGAGTATTCTCCTGCCCCCCACCATCTTGATGCTGGAGTTTAAAAGCAAGGCAGAAATGTCTCATGTGCCTCAGTCTCAAGACTTCCACCAGTTCACGTGGTATCATGGGGATCAGAGCCCGACAAGCTCTAAAGATGCCTTGTCTCTGGTTAGTCAGCGATGATTAGTCATTTATCTGTCAGTGTCTGTCTGTTTACCACAGTATAATCCTGAGGAGTGAGGAGAAGGTGATCAGCTGGAAGTGTCGGGGCCCTGTTCTCAAGAAGTATGGGTTTGATCCCTGGTTTGGGTACAGACTGAAGTGATATTGGACAAGTCACTTCATCTGTCCTGGGTGTCACTTCTGTACTGATCATAATGAGAAAATTCTTCCCAACCTCACAGAAGTATAAT
This sequence comes from Phaethon lepturus, assembly GCF_000687285.1. Lineage (NCBI taxonomy): Eukaryota > Metazoa > Chordata > Aves > Phaethontiformes > Phaethontidae > Phaethon > Phaethon lepturus. Next base: position 13,644 of record NW_010510090.1, read on the forward strand.
GAGATTATAATTATCTCTCAGTTATGCAGGTACTTTAGGGCAAAAAGTCTGTTCAAGCTGCAGATAAATACCTATATAATCTTGTGTACCAAATAATGTAAGAATGATTTCATATCATACACAAAATCACATCCATAAAACTCAATTCAGGTTGCCCAGTTGAGCTGTCCAAAGCAGGGAAACAGCAGAACTGAGGCAGTCCAGGTCCCATCCTCTCCAACTCACTCCTTACTCCTGCTCTGCCTGGACAGCAGCCTCTGCCCACATCTCGGCTGCAGCCTCTCCTCCTTTCCATGGCCATCCTTTGGTCTTAGTCTCTCCTTGAGATTTTGTTTCCTGAGTTACATCAAAGACTTTCCAAAGGTCTAACTCCTGCCCTCCTTGTTGAAAAACAGGGTATCTCTACTTCTGCATCACTTGAGCCTAGCAGAGATGCCATTTAAAGCACAAGAGAAGCACTGTGCTCTTGGTTTAGTCACCTGAACTGAGTCCCGAAACACTCTGCGGGGACCTGTGGTTGCAAAAAGTCCTTAGGCCTGTCTGTGGAGAGTCTCCAGCATAGGTGAAGTCTTTGTCTTTTAAAATTTGAATTCCTCCAGGTGTCTGCTAAGCAGAATTGCCTGTCCTTTCTTTTTCTCTTTCTCCACAAAGCATTACTTGAACAGAAAGTTTCTGAAGCAGACAAGGAGAATTTCCATCCAAAAGGGTAAATTGAGGTGCTAACCAATGACAATAGAATTGTCAAGCGAGAGCTGTCAGGCAATCTTTTTTGCTTTGCTCTGCTTATCTTACAGCAGATAAGCATTGTAGATTGCTTGGGACCTTCTCACTTAACTTTTAATTTGCATAAAATAAAAGAGAGTGGATTGTCGAGAGGGCTTTTGCAGCATGGTGGTTCTGTCAATGCCACGTGTGTGTTTTCTCTCTCTGATGCAGAAAAACCCTTGAATCCATTGTCTCCTGCAGTGCCTGTCTAACATAGCCAGTTCAAAAATGCTTTTTATGGGTCTAGGTAACAACTATGGTACAGAGGACAGGCCAACTGTACTTAACTTGCAGCAGGACCACTCCTGCAGCCTGGTAGAAGGCAACACCGCAATGTGCGTGAGCACTTTTCTGACCTGCCTCAGACAGGGCTGCTTCTGTCCTGCGCTACCAATAAGCTTAACTTCTGATTTTGTCTGATATACAGTGTTGTTTAAAACAAAAGGCCAAGCTACTGCTTTTTCTTAAATACTCTGGTATGAGGTACTGTAGAAAAATGTACAGAAAATTTCAACAGTGTGCCATACAGGGCACCTTTCAAACACAGTCATAAATTCCCATGACCTGCTGCAGCTGGAAATTGCACTCTTTTCATGGCACAAGTTTTGTTCTTCACCTTGGAGGACCTGATGTTAACACATGTCTGATTCTGTGTATCAAATTCTCTCATTTCAGAGTCTAATGTGATGAAAAAAATCAGTTTTCCCTTGATAACTCAAGGAAATGTTGTATAGTAGGGATAAATATGTCACATAAAAAGTGCTATACTGCAGACATCTAGTAGCAGTAAGTTTTAGCGTTGATATTAGCCAAGACAATTGGCCAGCATTGAAACAAAACCAAGGAAGTTAGTTTGGTTCCCTCAGCCTTGCCCAGCTATTTACCTATTTACAGTTCCCCCAAGGCCTTTTTCCTTTACCTCTGAAAACTCCTTTCAGCACCTTCTGGTTTTGCCAGTTGCCCACTGCTGTGTGTCTGCAGTGCTTTTTAGGCTTCAGCAGCGATCAGATATTTGGACTTTCAGAGGGGTACTTGGACAAGTGTCAGTCTCCAGATATAAAGTCAAGTGTGTTTGCTTTTTTTGTGTGTGTTATTTTTTTTTGTTGTTGTGTTTTCATCTGGTGTGGTTTTCATTTGTTTTTGTTTTGTTTTGTTTTATTTTACTGAAGATAATAAAGAAGTTACCTGTATTTTCTGTAGGCAGATCCTTGTAAGAGAGTACTTATTTCATCCTCATTTTCTAATCAGAAATACAGTACATCAAAAATAGCAATTAGATTCTGCATTTAGAATTTCACTGTCTTGACATTTTCTGTGCAACTGTATACAGGAGTGGAAATGTAATGCTCATTCCCTTATTTCAGAATGTGCCACAGTTGTCAGTGGAGTTCTAGACAACACAGTTAATGTTGTATTGGGAGTTGTTGATTATCTGTGTTTCACAGATGGGGAAAGTGAGGCATAGAGTGATTAAGTAATTTTGCTTAGAGACTGAAAGAAATATGTGGCAGAAACAGGAGTGGAGTCAGGGCTGCTGACACCCAGTCCACTGCTTATAGTCATAAGAGCAAACTCTAAATGAGTATTTATAGTGGAAGAGTGTGCATTTTAATTATTTCAAACAAGATGGTTGTAACCAGACAAAATTAAGCTACAGTAATGGTTTGTATATTCAGAACAAAGCGTGAACATCTGTGCCTGTCTTCCCTTTAACATGACAGAATCTTTGCAATCATAGACCATGGTTTCTTACTTTTAAAATGCTGTTTCCTTTTAAAGAAGGATTATGATGTGGAGAAGGTTGCTCAGAAGCCTGATGAAAGCCAGCTAGACAGTGGACAAGGAAACCTGCCTGGCACTAGGAAAATCTATGAATTCTACAACGCACCAATTGTCAAGTTCTGGTTTCATACGGTTGGTCATCACACTAGAACTCAGATTGCCAAAACCCTCCTTTGATCCTTCAAATACCACTTAATGCTGCTTTTACTTTGCCTAGCATGGGTTTGCAGCCAGTTAGTGGTGGGTGTGGATGGGAAGATACCTGAATATTTCTTTCATGATTAAGTGAAAAGTTTTTCTGCTAAAATCATGCAGCTGCATTAAATAAAAGAAAAAAATTATAAGGAACTAAAGAAAAACCCAAGCACAGCTTTTTACAGTAGTTAATTGTACATGTAGAGATAGATTTGAAGCTGACCTTAAATACCTTAAATATGTCAGAGGGATTTGTGTCCCTTTCTTTAGGAACTGTTTGTGAAGGAGTGAATATTAATCGATAGGAGATCATTTGCTATAGAGACATGTGGATTTATGAAATAATTTTTAGTAGCTCAACTTGCGTCAGCAGAGCTTAGAATGTTTAAGATCAGGCTGTCTGTTGGGTCAGACCACCAAGTACATAAACTGTTAGCCCTTTAACTGGGTGTGGTTAACTGCTTTATAGACTCTTAATCTATTGTCTCAGATACATTTATAGTGTGTTCTGGTACCTTTAAAATATGTGCTTTCCACGTGATATTGTTCTTCCTGCATTTTGGAAGGCACTGATTAACCAGCAGTGATTCACGTAGCTTTGAGAATGGTTATCTGCTCCCGCAGAAAGTTAGGATAAAAGCATAGCACTGCTTTTATATTCAAGTAACGGTGTGCAGATAAAATAGTCTGTCTCATATATGGGCTTGGGGACTAGGTGAACATGTGCTGCAATAGTTCATCTTCGGCTCCTGTTTCTTGAGCACTAAAGCAGCAATTTCCAAATTATGTGTAAGGATATTCCCACAAAAAATACTTTGGAGAACTGGAGAAAAGAATTTGGGCTCAAAAATCTGACAGTGCCCCATAGTTTGAATACATGTAGTCAGGCTAATCACCTGTTAATATGTTTGCAGAACTTTCTTTGAGATTTTTGTGTATATGGATTATATACTCTGTATTTTGTAGATGGCGTACATGGCATTTCTTATGCTCTTCACTTACACTGTGTTGGTGAAGATGGAACCAAGACCAAGCGTTCAAGAATGGCTTGTTATCATTTATATTTTCAGCACTGCTATTGAAAAAGTCAGGGAGGTAAGCTTTTCCATTCACACTTCTCATTTATAGAGGATATATTACAAACCAAAGAATAACATAAACTGAAGAATGCCAAATCCTGCTTTCTTTTTGTAGAGAATTTAGCAGAGGGAAGAATTATATAGGGCATTTATTTCTGAGAAGTCTTTTATTTGAAGACCAGTACTTGGGTTTTGAAAATGCATCTTTAGTTGGTCGTTAGATCTCTGTTTTTCTGTGTAAAGCCAGTGGTAACGTGCAGGTTATTTGAGAGTGATTGTGCTGAACTGAGTTTGATGTAGGCACCTGTTTCTTAATTTTTTTGAGTGGATCATTAGATTTCTTATACAAATATGGACTTTGTCTTAGATATTTACTTTGAGTGTGGACATTGTTATCAATTAATAGCTGTTACGTGTACAATAATCTATGTCTCTCCATCAAGTCTAACTGACTCTCTATAAATGAAACTGGAGAAAAACACACCATCAACTTTTAATGCTGGTTCATTGAGCACAGAAAAATGATATTCCAATCAAAATTAATTACAATTTTTTGCATTTTGTTAGATCTGAGCTTCTGAACACAACTTGTACTCCAAACCTGAGGCTGGGGCTGAATGCAGCTATGCATTTCTCAAATTATTGTATCTGACTGGACGTATCTTCACTGTAGAATTGGCATATAGTAAACAATAGTAGTGTGAATTGTCTTTTATATGACATTTGAAATGCTTTTAGAGGAATAAAACTGCAAAAAAGGAGTCACAGTTCTGAGTGAAGGATGCTGTTACAACAGATCACTCAGAAGACTGCAACATCAGTATGAGAGAGGTGAACGATTTCAAGGGGCAGCAGAAGTGCTGGGAATATATTGAAGCTTGGATAAACATAAAAGTTCTGTGGCTGCATGAGACAAAACTGAAAAAATCTACACAAGGATTGTCTAACTGACAAAAAATTGAATGTGAAATAGCAAGCACTTTGGAAATCACTGCTGTGCTGTTGCATTGTGTTGATGGCCGACAGTGGAAACATCAGCTCTTCTTTCTAGCATTAACATTCATTGGAGACTTTGAAATTCATGTCTTCCACTTGATTTTCTTTGTCCACATACTAGTTATGGTCTGCTTGGCAAAGACTTTGTAGGACACTGTGTCTTAGACGTGTGGCTAATTAACTGCTGAGGGCCTTGTTATATGTAACTGCAAACCTCTATTTGTCTAGATTGTATCAACTAATTGTTAAAGCCTTAGGCCCTGATCCTGCAACTAGTTTGTGAGTTTGACCAGCTGAATTGAGTAGGATCACTTGTTTACGTTAATGTGTTCATATGCGTAAAATCTTGCAGGATCAGGGGCGTAACGTTTCAACATCTGTCCTTTGCTTGCTACTTATCAGTGTGATCTTACATAGCACTACATAATTGGCTTCAGTGCTGCAATGTGCAAAGGTTTTATTTATGGCCTCCCAAAGATTCCACTTCACACATTTGCTCAGTGAAGCTTAAAATCCCTTTGGGGCACCTCACAGTTCAAGGAATGAACATTTCATTCTTTACCTTGCTAGTTGCCAGCACTCCTTTTTTTAGCATGTCCTTGGTGGAATACAAGGATCTTTCTTTATATTTTCAGTCTGAAATAAAAGACATTAGTTATTTCCCCCTCAGCAAGGTTAGGTTGGTACTTTCCATGACTTAGGGGCTTTTGGGAGGGCCGTTGCAGGTTGTGACCATTCCTCTAGAAAATGATTGCTAATTTATATTGATATGTGTGCATAACAGTTCTATACTGGCTGCTCTTTTCTGCTGAGGAACGTGCTCTTTAGTAAATGGGTTCAGGTCAGAATCCGTTTTTCCGTAGGAAGTGCTATCCTATTTGGCGTGTCATACTTGAGCAACACGACGCTATAGATTAAGTACAAATGGCAATTAGCGGTGAATGGCAATATGCAGTACACAGGCCTGCAAAAAAAAGAAGGAAAAAAAGGTTACATTCCCAAATATCATGAAACAGTTCAGACAGAAAAGGTTAAAGAATTTGTCTGTGATTTTAATGGAGTTTCATTGGGGGTTTTTTTTCTGCATTCTACTCAGGTATTTATCTCAGAACCTGGAAAATTCCGCCAAAAAGTGAAGGTGTGGATTTATGAATACTGGAATTTTACTGATTCTATAGCTATCATCCTGTTTATGATTGGTTTTGGCTTGCGCTGGTCCAACCCCCCTGTTCAAACTGCAGGGAGGCTACTTTACTGTTTGGATATAATATTCTGGTATGCTCGGCTCCTTGATCTTTTTGCTGTGAATCAGCATGCTGGCCCATACCTGACAATGATTGGGAAAATGGTAAGTAGTATGCTTTGGAGCAATATTTTTGTAGTTAAGTCATCGATTGAGGAACATATAAAGGTCAGAAGTGACAGAAAAGAATGATGGTCAAAGGAGAGGTCACCTAATAATTTGTAGTGAATGTATCACCTGAAAATACCGTATCTTTTTCTGCTTGTGACTTGACCATAGTCAGATTTCAGTTTTTCCTAATTTATTCATTATTTGAATTTATTCACAAAAGCCATTTTTGCTTTGTTCCTTAGAGAAGGGTTGCATTTGAGTCAAGTTTCTGATCCAGCTTGATAATAAGTGAAAGAAAAATCACTGTCTCTTGCAGACAGGCTCACTACTGTAGATAATTCCCCTAGCTCTTGGAAACTGTCTCATTATTATTTTACATTTTGATTCAAATAATTATATCCATTTTAGCAGGCAAAATTTCTCTGAGATCAAAGTTAATTTTTTTCTCTTTTGGTATAAGAACTGCTGCTGAACTGCTGCAAGAGTCTTGAGGGACATCTGCAGATTCCCACTGTAATTTCCCTCGGTTATTGGGAACTATCTTATTAATACTTTTATATTCTGTCTTGCATAGTAATTCCGATTCAGTGTTAGAAGGTGAAATCATTTTCACTGCTATTCCTTGCTCTCAGTTTAGAAGAAATACCACTGATGAAAAGCACCATCATAAGCTCCTTGCATTTTTCAAATCTTGCTTAAGGTCTTAAGAGGGACTTGAGAGGCAAGAAGGACTTTGTAGCCTTTTTGGTCCAGGATTACTTCAACCTCTATAAATAAAATACTTTTATTTCCTCCAGCTTATTAGATTATTAGCCCTGTTTTTATGTTCTGATTTGTAAAAGCAGGAATTGAAAGAGTGATTGATATTTTTCCCTAAAATGTATGTCTCCTTTACATATAATTAACACAGCTAATTCTTTCATGCAAACATGTCTTTCAGACAGCAAACATGTTCTATATTGTAGTCATGATGGCCATAGTCTTGCTGAGTTTTGGAGTGTCACGAAAGGCAATCCTTTCACCGGAGGAGCCTCCTTCTTGGACTCTGGCACGAGATATTGTATTTCAACCGTACTGGATGATGTTTGGTGAAGTCTATGCTGGAGAAATAGATGGTAGGTCATTTTCACAATACAGCTCAACAGCTTATATTTAATATGTAAGAAGAATATGTCCACTTTGGGCTACTAGAGTTTTGACTACATATTGAGTCTATTCTTTCTCAAACAGTTTTGATTCCAGTAAATATATGTCTTAATGAGTAGTACTGCATGAATAAAGGTGAGAATATTAGTTTCTTCATTAAAAATAAAGATGAAGCTTTAAAACCTTCAAATTTAGCTTTTCAAATTCAGCATATTGCAAAGCTCAGAGAAAAGCACATAGGAACTAATACTAAGCTAGTTCATAGTCAGGGGATCTGGCAGTGAAATAAATTTCCAATTAGGCGAATCCAAAGATGCTGATCTCTTGTAGGAAACACTACAAAGTTGCCTTAAAGGAAGAAACAATAAAGAGAAAACAAAAAAGGAAAAATAAGAAGGAAAAATTATTTTTCACCATAATAAGAGTTACCAGGTGTCATTCTTAAACAGATAAACCGGTTGAACATAAGACAAATAGAACCAATCAATGCAAATAGGAAAAATGTTATATCTTGATTTATGGCGTTGACCTGGTCCCAGTAAGAGAGAAGAACCAGGCACTCCAGGAGTATTTCAGCATTACAAATGGAAGGCATTCTCATGCTGATAAGTGATGGGTATAAGTAAAACAGTGCCTAAAACAGAAAAGCAGATATGCAAATAGATAAATATATATGAGACATAGTTCAGCATAGACCTGGTTCATTAAAATAATTTAAGATGTTGCATCTGTTACTATTGCTGAAACAGTCACATGATGGCTATGTGTTTTGGTTATGTAAGTCAAAATTGTTTTAATGAAAGCACACTGTTAAGTTTCACAGATTAATCCATTTAATCACTTCCTAATGCTGAACCTTTAGAAATTTGACACTTCTCAAATAAAGCTATGATTTCTCTAATGACTCTTTATGCTGCAGAATATGTCCTGAGTTTAGGTCTGCTGCCTTATAAATGTGTTTTAAAATTTCCTCAAAGGGCTAAAATTTGAATAAAAATTATAAAGACTGAAAAATATTTATTTTGACAATTTAGAAATTAAGGGATTGCTATTAATATTTTCATGATTTTTTTCTTCATCTCACAAGTATTACTAACCATGTATCCTTTTGCGCATGAGTTAATGTGATCTTATTGAAGCTCTAAAGGAATAACACTCCAGTACTAATAAAGCAGCCTTTGCACTGTATCCTTTGCACAGTGGAGTCAGTGAAAGCTTTGCTTTAAGGATCAAAGATTTGGATTTCAGTTTACTTGAGTGTGTGCCATCTCCCAAATACCTTTTGGCTGCATCATTTTTCCCCTTAACAGAAAGTTGGGGTGACTGGCGTAAGAACTGGTAAGTATGAAATGGTGTCTACAGCTTCTGAATTGCAATGGAAACTATGGGGCAGTAGTATCATGAAGAGGTCTCAGATCTCCTTTACATGGAAGTAGACTTTTTAGTTGGAAAGTTTGTAATGTAACTCCATGAAAGTAACAAAGAATATTCTGTTCCTTGCTGGGGCAAATGAGGAGCACATGCCATTGCAATGCTCTGCTCCGATTTCCGTGCTAACTGTGCTCTATATGTCCTTCACTTTCAGTCTGCGAAACCAATGAAGACTGTCCTCCTGGCTCCTTCCTCACACCGTTCCTCCAAGCTGTCTATCTCTTCGTGCAGTACATCATCATGGTCAACTTGCTTATTGCTTTCTTTAAGTAGGTACCATGGTATATTGCTGCAAAAGCAACTAATAGATGTTGGGTAAAAGCCTTTCACCAAAAAAGCCCCAGCAGGGGTATGTTGATTGTTACCCCAACTTCCATGGGGGTCCGGTGAATAAAAAAAGAACTGTCGAAGCAAGAGGGTGTGAGGAAGGGGATGGTGAGCAGACACCTAAACTGTTTCGCCATTTGAACAGAATCTGACTCTGTGAAGGTGGACAACTCCAGTTGGCAGACAAGGAACATTAATTCAGCTCTGAATTAATTTGTCCTTTGTTCCTAAAAGTTGTCTTTGTTGTGCTGAGAGCCTGTATAATGTTCATCATAGGGTAGCCCAAGATTTAAATTGGCAGATAAGTGGGGAAGGTATTCAAGGGAAGAGGATAATGACTTTTTAGGAACATGCTCTTCCTTTAGGAAATAATTTGAAAATTCCTGTTGTTTGTTGCAATTTGGTATGTTCTAGACTGAAATCTAACTGTAGTGTTTTTAACTATCTGCTTTTTAATGTCTGCTGCCAGAGAAGGAGGGGTCTTTATAGTAATTCTATAGTAATTAATTAGTGTCTTTACAGTAATTCTAACCTTTCATGTTTTAACAGGGAAACTCTTGCAGTGGATCAAGTTCTGTAAAATATTAGTAAAGAGCAGTCTAACCCAAGTAGTTAATTTTTTTTTTTCCCGGAGTTCTAATATTTCAGGGGAAGAAGTCGTCAGCTGTAGGTTAAAAAAAATTCAAATGAAGAAATGTAGTGATTAATATTCAAGAAAACTGAATGATCAAAACTTACTCTATTCCCACTTCCAATTAGAAATCCCTTTCCTGAAATTGTGGCAAGGCATCAAATTTTTTTTAATACACAGCTGCGAAATTGTAATTTGAATTATTTCTAGATTTAAACCTTCAGCAGTGATGATGTGTTAAATCTTCTGCCTAGTGATTTCATTGTTCCAGAATTGGGACCAAAAACGACTATGAGTAATACATTTAATTATGCTACCGGAAGCAAAGCTGATGTTTTTGTGATTATATGCTGGGCGTGTAGTATGATGGTGCAACTGAAATTACAGCGCCAGAAACCACAGAGTTGCTTTCCTGCACGGGGGTCTATGATAGTAGGTACAGGAAATTATTCAGTGCAACAGCAGTCACCTTTAGTAACGTCACGGCTCCAAAGAGTACCCTGCAGAAGAACCGCTCGTGTAGCCGCCTCTTGCAGCAAGTATTTTCTGCAGGGGGAGTGTGCTGAAGAGCAGCAGAACCGCCTCGTTAACACTCTTCCCTTAGCCCGACTCCCACATTTAATCCGGTCCAAAGAGGTAGACAATGTTGAATTCTCAGTTAGGCTATGTATTAAAGTTTAAATAATCTGGCTGAGATTTCAAAGCCACTTCAGGGATATTTTTTGCCCAGTTGCCATTAATGGGGATGGGAATTGGACCTCCAAATCCGTTAGGCAGCTTTGAAGATCTCATTCTCAGTGCACTAGCTGCAGGCATATGCTGCTGCATTGTTAAATGAGAGTTGCTAAGCTGATTTACCTCACTGGAGGGATGGGACATTTCTTCAGTGTCAAATTAGATCTGTAGACAAGCATCTTGTGCTGTTCTGGCAGTATTCCTCACAGGAGTGTTTTATCATCCTTCCCCCTCTATCTCTCTTCTCAGTAATGTTTATTATGATTTGAAATCTATATCGAACAAGCTCTGGAAGTACAACCGGTACCGCTACATTATGACCTACCATGAGAAGCCATGGCTGCCTCCACCTTTCATCCTCCTGAGCCACATTGGACTTCTGATAAACTGCATCTTCCACCATCGGCCCCCAAATGAGCTGGATCAAGAGGAAGGCGACGTTGGACTAAGTAAGCAGAGCTAAGCTGCAGACCAAAAGAAATAGCTGATGAAGAATGTTTTACCAGCCTCCCATCACTTTGCAGCTCAGTTCCTAAAAAAAAAAAAAAAAAAAAAAGAGATATTTTCTGTGTAGCAGGCTGTTTTTATTTGCAAAACTGAATTTAACCTGCCTCTCTGAGAAGTCTTGTAGGAAAAATTGACTAGGGGAATGCTTGGCTTTGTATTTGGCTTTTGCTCTACTACATACTGTGCATCAGTAAAGATACCTCACAACTCTGAGCTGAAATAAAGTGACAGCAGCTTTTTCTGTAGGGCAGAATAGCCTTATTTTGAAAGAAAGTAAACAATACTGGAGGTATAAATTTCTGTACATTCGTCCTGAAAAGAACAACAATTCCTTTTTAATTGCTCAGATAAAGTAGCCGCAGAGGCTGAAGCCAGAGGAGATCTAGTGATGGCAGATGCAGAGAGAGAGCATAGGGGCCCCCCACCTCCTTGCTGCACCCCTCGCCTTGTGCACTGGCTCATCACTGCACCTTAACCCCACCTACTTCATCCTTGCCAACCTGGACTTCTCCATCCTAGGGTCCTTCCTAATGCCTCTTCGAGGCGATGCCAGTTCGCCGTCCCACAGTCGTCAGCTCCTGCAGCTCTGCCAGGAGCAGCAGCCCTAACCATTGCGAGGAGGGGACCACAAGATGTTGGGATGGGAATGAATACTCAATAGTGGGGCTTGGTGCTTGGTGGGATGAGGCAGGGTAATGGGGAGGAGGAGAGGCTGGTGGCTGTAATCTTCTCTAAAATAACATTGTGGAACATTGGCGCATAGTATTATACAGCCTCATCCTTTCTGATGCAATGTACATCCTTGATGCCTAATAGCAGACGTGAGCAGTCCCCGCCTAGGTTATGCTTCACTTAGGATTTTCTCTATGGAACATGAATCCCAGAAGATATCTGGCATGCTCAGAGGTGGTTACAGCGTTAAAAAATGGGCTTAACTGATCAGTGCTGAGCTGCTTTACCACTGCTCTCAGGCTCCGCTCCTCCATCATGACTGGGTACATCAGCCTGCCTTTGAAGTACCACTGCTTATTCTATAAGCATGCACAGTATAAGTCACTGATGTAGCATAGAGGGTGTCTTATTTGTAAGGTGCATTAGGCACAAGGGAAACAAACACTGCTTAGCACATCTAAAAGTCCTTGGATAGAAGAGGGCTCATACCTTGCCTACCCTTCTCTCAGAAAGAGTCCTTTTTTGCCGTTCCCTTTGTGTCCCTTTTCTGTATGTCTATGCATTGCTTGGTAAATTTCTTCTGCTTAAATCTTGGTGTGGGTAAAACTAACCAGTTTAGCAATAAGGATCCAGTGCCACCCTGTGGAAAATCAACGAAAATACCAAGATACAGAGAGTAAAATCTTGGAGGCAAGAACACAGATGGGCCAAGGGGGAAAAGAGCCTAGGAGGTGATCAAGTCTTATTCAGACTCGGGGTGGGGACAGACCCCAGAACGCTGCGAGGGGCTTCCCTGCTGAGCTGCAGCCGAGTACTACACCCTTGTAGCACACGCTGCCGCGTCGCTTGGCGCAGGTACCCCCCTTGCAAGTACAGTCAGGACTCTGGTATGTAAAAGAGGAAAGAAAAATGGAGCTTGGAAGATAGGAGTTTGGATCAGAGAAGCAGCTTTCCACCATATGCATTTCTTCATATTGACTTATTATCGATCTGTTCTCTTAGAAGTCTTGGTGTGCTAGAAGAATAGCATCATGAGCAGCCGAAGCTGTGGAGTTTTGAACTTTTGAATGTGTCCTTTTTTGCCCAGTGATCTTGCTTGGTGTTTTATACATATGAACATGTGGAGCAATTAGGTGAAAAAAAGCTTGTAGCTTTGAGTACCTGAAAGGACTGTAATTGTTATAGGTGACTAGTCCTAAATGAATGCCTGGACCAAATTACAGCAAAATCTTTGTAAGTCTTACATATCTACAGCTAAGTCTTGCGAGTCACACGTGTAACAAAATACAGGAAAAAGTTTGGGAGAAAATACATCTTTGTGAGCAGCGCTTTGGGTATGTACTTTTGAGGCTTTAAAAAGGAGTACAGTGGAATTTTTGTCCGTGTCGTTCTGCTCCCTGTCTAAGGGATAAAAACCATGTTTGCAAGTATGTGGCCTGTTGAGTTTTTATACTAATAACATACACTCCGAATTCATGGAGTTAGGTCTGATTCATTCTTGTCAAGGGAGGGGGAGGAAACGTGTTCTGGCAGGTTTTTTTGTCATGGGTGCTTGTAAACAATTGCTGTTGTCAGCGTGCTTCATACCGACTCCTGCCTCCTCTGTTCAGAGCTGTACCTGAGTGATGAGGAGTTAAAGAAACTCCATGACTTCGAGGAGCAATGTGTGGAAAAATACTTTCATGAGAAGAACGAAAGCCTGAGTTCCAGTGACAGCGAAAGGATCCGTCTGACAACAGAAAGGTGTGTTTTGCTGTGGATTTGTGCTCTTTGTGTACATTTGTCATATCAGGACTTCGATAAGCGAATGATCTCGGAACAGGTTATGGCCTCTGTGAGCATGAGGAGCAATAACATGCATAGGCTTGCTAAATTGATGGAATCGTAACGTATCTGTCCGAACTGCGTGGCAGCCCTCGCTGGGAAGCCTTGCTGGCAGAATTGCATCCCCAGTATGTGCAGTATGTGGGTGGTTAGCAGGGTACAGTAAGGTGTTGCTCAGTTTCACCTTTGCAGACCAGGTAGCACTACGAAAACACGCCCGACTATGGCATACTACACGTTTTTTTATTTAAAGGTTTAGCGGTGTGGGAACGCTGTGAGAATATTGCTTTGTAATTGACCATAACTGCTCTTTACAGAAATAACTGTGTGACGATGGCAGCGTTGTCTGCCATGTAGTGTCGTGTTTTGCAAAACGTCAATACACAACTGTCAGCAGGGTTTCAAAGCTCTCAGTATTGCCTAATTTAGCTTTCTATTGAAATCAATGGCAAAGCTGCCATTAAGTTTAATGGGAAAAGTTAAAGAAAATGAGGACTATAAAAGGTCTTACTGAATGCCAATACTGATCTCATCTAAGAAATTTGTTTTGCCTAGAGACAGATAGCCTCTTAATCTTCGCCTGTTCATAATCTTATTTTCTGCATACTAAAACAAAACACACAAGCAAAATGAATGTCCTCTGTAAAAGAATTAGAATAAGTAGCAATGTCCAAAAGCTGCAGAATCGATTACAGCAAGAAGATTTCATTTAATGGATAAATATAGATCTGGAAGGATTTTTTTTCTTGGTGCTAACATGAAACATGCTTCACAGCATTGCATAACATTAATAAAAGAAATTAATTTAGATTAATAAAATACTTTGGAACACTGGTCTTTGATTTTATTCAGCTATTGGTAAAATACTACATCTTTTAGTTACTCAGTGACAAAGGAAAGGAGCACATTTGCATACTGCCTGCAGCTAGTTTATTTAGTTTACCTTAGTGATGGAGCACCAGAGAGAGTATCTTCAGGAAATGTGAAGATAGTTATTTGGTTACAAGGATATCATTCCAGGCCAAGAAGTTCTTGCACTGTTCACTGGGGTTTTGAAGGCCATAACAAAAGGCTTTGCTTTTTGGGCAGTTGAATTTTACCTGAAGATAACTGATGGCATCAGGCATACAGAGACCAAATAGGTTGTTGGGGAGACCCCTTTCCCAGTCTCCAGTATTTGGGAAATGCAGGAGTATCTGTAGGTTTGTGTGAGCCTTGTCGTTCTCATGCTTGCACAAGAAATGTAGAAATGCAGGATGACTGGCTGACAAGAAGCATACTTTATAGCATTTTACATTTACGCAATAGCCAATGCAGCATTTCCAAAGCTGTGTCCTGCTGTCTGTGGTTTAGTAGTTCTATGGCAAGGAGTAGACATTAGTAGGAAAATAGCAGTTTTAAAAATACATACTTCTTGAGCAAAAAGCCTGTTTCCTTAAAAGTCACTGGGTGTTGGCCCAGTAATCTGAATGACATGTGCTAAATCTGGATGGGTTTTGTCAAATCTAGGTATTCATGGGAATGGAAGTTGCTCTTAAAAAAAAAAAAAGGGCTGTTTAAAAGACTGACTCTTTGAAATGTGTTAATGGCTTCCTTCATCATCTGGCAAGCAGAAGATCTGTGTTTTGGTATTTTAATTATCTTTTCTTTTTCCACCTAGAGTGGAGGAGATGTTTCTGCAGCTTAAAGAAGTTCACGAGAAGGTTTTTTATATCAAGGAGTCTTTACTTTCCCTGGACAGCCAGCTAGGACATTTGCAAGACCTGTCTGCCTTGACAGTAGACATCCTGAAAGTGCTTTCAGCTGTAGACACCTTGCAGGTGGAAGAAGCCTTACTGGCTGACACAAAATACCGAACCTGTAGGAAGCTGCCCCATAGCTGGAGCAATGTGCTCTATTCCAAGACCTTGAGCAGCCTAGAGTGTTTGTATGACAAGAAGTACCACTACTACAGCATGCCACCCTCCCTCTTACGGAGCTTGGTGAAGAGTCAGTGGCCATCGGAGTGCAAAGACCACGTATTGAGGACTAAGAGTAACAAGGTAGTAGAAGACAGCTCTCGAAAGATAGAGATAGAAAGTGACACACTCACTTCAGGAGTATCCTCTGAGACTAAGTCAACCCCTAGGTATGGACAATTTTTGCTGGTGCCCCCTGACCATCAGGGAGGGTCTTTCTCGGAGGATGTCACCTTAAATTTGTCCTTTCTGAGCACTCCTGCCAAGTACAGAGATGATGCATTCAGAGATGAACTGCAAAGTAGCATCGTGGTGCAGCAAAACTTGCAAAGTGTCAGCCTCATTGGAAAAGGGCCAGAAGATTATCAATGGAGCCAGAGAGACTTTGTTATTCATTTGCCATCAGAAAAGACTAATGCCGTAGAGGCTGATCATCCTCTTGGTCTCCAGCCATCGCTGGATATTGAAGAGAGTGCAGCACCTTCCTGCAATGACAGGGAAGAAACTGAAGGTGGTTATGTGAACTGGGGATTCTCTGAAGGTGATGAAAAAGGGGTTTTCAGCTCAGAGAAGAAACAAAAGAAGGCCCTGTGCATACATTCCACCTATAACAGTGACTGCAATTGCACTGGTAGTCCTCCCAGGCATGTCCAGATAAGAGAATCAAAATCCTTCTCGTACAACTCTGACAGATGTCACAGCAGCAGCATCTCTCAGAACAAGTTAAAACGCAGCACCTCCTTCTGGATCAGCCCACTCTGGAGGGACTGGAGTTTCTGCAGGAGGAACAGCTTACAGTCCCCGAAGAAAGAGAAAAGAGGGGAAACCTGCAAGGCCATAGGTGGTAATTATAAAACACTACACCTGTACAGTATCTTTTACTGAGGAGCCCAAGACATTATTAAAGTGTTTCCTTTGCATTCAGGAGGTATTAGCTGCAGTTGAGGGTAGTAGCAGAGAGTCCAGAGTTACTCCTTCACTTTCTTTGAGGTGGGTCTGACTGCTGTAGGGAATTTCTATGTGTGTCAGTCACCCTGATTCTCCCCATTTCATGGGATCCCTATGGCTGTGGCTTCACAGCCAGGATGGCAGAGGGACTGTGCTCGCTCCGGGGAAGTCTCCTGCCCTGGGGATAAAATGCAAGAGTTGCAGGAGCCAAAATAAATTACACGATCCCTAAGAGACGCATTAGCAGTATCATAAGTCAGATGGATGCACGGAGAGTGAAGAGATACACATTTTTGTAGCCAATTTAAAATCCTCCCTGTCCACCACCAAATTTGCTTACCAACAGCTAAAATTTAGCAGATTCCAGTTCCAAGTATGAATGGTATGAGGTGATGGATGACACTTGTTGTTTTATATCTGGTGATGGTGCACATCTTTGCACTGAACTGCATGAGTATTAGCTTTGGGTGTCACAAGTCTTTCTCAGCTTGCTTTGGAGATCTGCCAACTCTCTACTCTTATCAAATCTTCTCTTAGTAAACAAAAGCTCTGTAGCTTAATGGTGTTTTTTGACTCTTTCACACAGAGCCTTTACGATCCAGTGAGCTACACCACAGTGAGGCAACAAAAGCAAAACAACAAAACAGAGACAGAAAGTCTGGGAGAGGAAAGAATAATCAAAAATGCCTTCAGGTGCCGGTATGTGTAGATGCAAGAGAGTCACATATCCCATAGCTGTCTTTTTCATTCTTCAAGAGCAGTTCTGCAGTGTGGATTAGTTGCAAATGTATACATTTAAAATTCTGCACACAAATAGGGTGTCTTTTTTTGTGTGTCTGGCTGGGGTTTAATTTCCCTTTTGTTTGAATGTGTGGGATTTCAGTTTTGAGTGTGTTGAAGTCAATGGATTTTGCTGGGTAACATGACCAGGGATGTTATTGATTTTACACAGAAAAGAATTGGTCCTTGTACTTTAGCTGGTAGGAGGACTTGGGGACGCTTCATATGGTCTAGGATAGACTGAAGGAGTGGTGAGCAGTACCCAGGTGGTGTGCAACTGTAGACAAGCAAGGCAGGTTTTGTAATGTTGTCTCCTGCCTACGAGAGTCCTGCAGTGTTTTCTCTGAATCCATCAAGCATTTAGCACATTGCAGACAGCATATTGATTATGTCATACGTATGGGGCAACTTTTATAACTATATGTATGTATACATATATAGAAAGAATTTATATAGTTATAAAGAGATTCCCAGGAGCTTTTGTCAGCTGGGAAGCGTTACTTCTGTTTAATAAGATGACAGCTGAAGACTGATTTGTTTACATAAGATGCTCAGGTCAACAACAGATCTTGCATATTGAGACATACTGCCTCTGAAGATATTCTGAGGAACTTTGAACTTTGTTTTAAAAGCTGTAGTGCTAGATCTTTCATCAGTAGTATTTACTAGAGAAAAGCAATGTGTCTTCTGCAACTTGTAAAAGAAATGGGAAAATCTGTTTCTCAGTTGGGAGCAAGTTCAGTCGTTGGCATTTCAGTGATGCTCTGAAAGGCCACATCACAGACTGTTGGAGGAACTGCAGAGGCACTAGTCATCCTATAAATTGAGTGTTGTTTTGTCTCTGTCTTGCCAGGTGATTAGAGTGGATGATTGTCCCCAGAATGCCCAAGTGAGCTCAGAGCCCGCAGAGATCAACGTCTGCAATGAGCAAGAGAAACACAGCAAGAACTGGCTCACGGTGTCTAATTTCAGTCAGCTAAGTATGATATTTTGCAGATGGTGAAATTCTGAACAGCTTTTAAAAAGACGCAGTAAATAAAAATTCACAAATTCAAAGTGTCATCCACCACTTTCACTTCATGGCATAATTTTTACAGAATTAGAATTAGGTTGTCTAATATAATCATTATCACCACACATGACTTGGTTATTGGCTGTGTCATTGCACAGGCAAAAGGGTCATAGGTTGGATGGAAGGTCAGTTAGATCTTTCCGGGAGTGCTGCCTGTCTTGCTCGGGGGGTAGTAGAGTACTAATCCTCAGGAATAACTAGGAAGCAAGGAGGATCGTATTCTTGTCTCCTCTCCTGAGGTGTCTTCTAAAATGGCATCCTGGCTAATGGCAAAAATAAACTCTCTTGTGAATTTCTCAAGACATTTACACTCACAGGCAGTGCTGCAATACTGTATCTGCTGGCAGATCCTCGACATGCATTATTCATTACTGATTGCTCGGAAACACATTCTCCAAAGGGAAGAAAGGAGTTCTGTATCTGTCTCTGTTGGAAAGAAAAAGGAATGGTATTCTTACTCTTCTTTTAGTAATTCTCCAGCTCTTTCATTCTCAGAAATCCTTTACATCGTTCGTCTTATCTTCCAGCTTTGATGTGATGTGGGTCACTGGCTTTATCCTGCCAGCTGCTGGGAGAAGCACCAGGGCATGCTGTGACTCAGCACAGCATGGTCTGAGAAGGGCTATGCTCCTCCAAAATCTGCTGACAGAGAATGGAAACACTGTGTTTTAACCCTATGAAATTCTGTTGCTGCTTTTGTAGCCCATTAGGTGTTTGTGGGGGCAATATGGTATATAGGTGTTTATTTTATAGCAATGTGTAGGTGTTTAGTTTGTAGCAGTAGAGATGTTACACTCTGGAAATAGCTGACACCTGCTCTTCTGGCTAGGTTTGGAACGACTCAGTTACATGCACAAGAAAATGGAAAATCAAGACACCAGTAGGCATACCATACCATTCTGTGATTACCTGAGGCATTCTCAAGAGGTAAGACCTAAGATGACACATCCTAGTCCATAGTTTTGGCTGGGATGAGCCCAGAGTAGCTCTGCTGACATCCCTGGACTTGCCACTGTAGTTTCTTTGTCATGAAATACCTCCTCAGAGATTAGGAATTTTGTTGTCTGCTGGCACAGCGCATGTGTGTGAGTAAATGAATAATTTAACAAATGTTAACACTCTATTAAGATTATTGAAGTAGAATATTAAATTATTGAATCACTGAGTGGTTCTGAGTATGAATAAGTTGGTCAGAAATGACATGTGTGTTGATATTTCATTAGGCAATGAGTGAGCATGCAGCTTGGTCTTGAACCTGTGAGCAGAATTGGTTAGCAGAGTGATGCAAATTTTGGAAAGTTAGCTACATAGCTCTTAATCTATGACACAGAGATAGTTACTTCTTGCAAAGTGGCAGGTAAATATTGATAATAATTGCAAAGCTTAGATTTCTTACCCATTGGTTTATAAACACCATATCTTACTACTTACCAGAATTAATTTTCAGGTCCATAATGTAAAGGTCCTCTGCCTATGTAAATCAACATGGGCTCATTGACTTTGATGGAGCTAGACCAATTTATATTTCTTGAAGACTGGGGGCAGGAAACTGCATTATAGAAACTTCTATCTGTTTTTAAACGGTGTAACTAATGGAAGAAAATGTATCTTTCACTACATTGCGTAGAGGTATCTCAGAGGTATGAAAGGAAATTAACAAAGAATAAATTAAGAAAAGGAACCGTGAAATAATTTTTTCCTCTTCCTTGTTGAACAGCACTCTTCCTTGCCTGTTTTACTTATAGCACTCTTGATTATTAAAATGGTGATCTTTAAAAGCCTCGCTTATTTTTCACTGTAAATGCTATGAGCTGCTTTTTTCTTTAGCAGAATAAAAATAAACCAGATAGATAGTTTCAGATCTGCTGTTCTGAGTGCTGCAGAATTTGAATCCTAAATACTAGGGAAGAGAGCTAAATTTAAAAAGTGGCAGGTTTTTGTATGAAAGAGTGGAGAGAGAAATAGAAATAAATTTACTGATTTTGTATTCTGTAAAACCTGAGCTTGGAGTCCAAATCAATAAATCTTTGACATGTGAAACACAGGGTCAGACAAGCAAAGTAAGGTACAGTCAGAGAAACTGTGTGAAAGGACCAAGTAACCTGGTGCTTCAAAACTCATACTAAGATATCTTGGGTAAAAATCAAGGGTGGGATTTTTAAAGTTCTCGGAAAAACTGCAAGTTAAGTTTCAGATAATATTCAAAGCTGAATTTCAGTTAATTTGTCTTTAAACTGTGTTATCTTTGAACTTTTTTGGGGGCTCTGTTTCTTTTGAGGATTGAAATCTTCCTCACTGCTATTCAGAAGAATAATCCTGTTTCTGCCTAGCACATTAGGAGGACCTGGCTGGCACAATTTTCCCTAATATGACTGGAAGTTAGAAGATAATTTGAGTACTACTTTAACTATAAGACCTCAAAAATATGTGATCTAAATATCACTGGTTCAGTCTGTTACTTTTTTTGTTATTGAGGTTTAGGGTGCATTTCATTTTCAACAGCTGTAAAGCCTATCCCTAAATTGGAATTTTCCAATATAAAGAGAGTTCTCAAATACTGTTGGTGTTAGAGGACCTTTAACATGCTTTGGTGAGTGTATTGAGATACAGGTGGGTAACTGGGTATTTTATTCAAATGTATGGAGGCAACATGGAAAACTGTAATGTGAGAAAACTAGTTCTGTTCTAGTATAGGTACGGCAATGCTGTGATTCACCTGCCTGTCAGTGTCATTTTTCATGCTGACAATAAGCATAACAATAAGTGTTTTTGAGAAGATACCTTTTTGAGTTGTGCAGTTTGTATATGACGGTGATTGCAGATTTTACCAATAAAAGCATCTCTCTTTTTTACAGGATTTGAGTAATAGCATATCTGGAGCCACCAAGAAAAGTAATCTGAACAGAAACTCCTTGTATGTATTATTGGTATCTTAGGGTATTCATCAGATGCTTTTAGAAAGAGACTTCTATACTTCCTGCAGGTTTCCGCTTGAGTTCTGCAGTACACTTAGAATGAAAAATTTATGTGAAATGAAGAGTTAAGGCAATTCAGTCCGTTTAAGTTTCTTTATATGAAGCCTAATTAATAGAGATAAAAGAGATCTATTTAAACAAAGTGTATAATTTTAGGTGGAATAGACACCTCTTTTTATTCCAACAATAATCCAATTTTCTAATTCAATCACTAAGATCACCATAGCATTTTTAACTAGCCATTATTCCAATCTAGTGAGCATGAGAAGTTGAATTTGCTTTTGCTGTGCAAATTGCATGTTTCCTTTTTTAATAATTAAAATGCCAGCAGCTCCTGAAAGCTTCTCTCATTCTCTGATTAATCTCTTTCATACTGGGTCTGCACATTTACAAAATATTTAGCTTTGTTTTCTTAATGGGTTTTCAGTAGTTATTAAGCTTTGACTGTATTTAGTGAAAGTATGCTTATTTCAAAAGTGTTTTCAATTTTATTGTGGTTCCCCCCCACTCCGAGCTTATTGATCATTATTTTAATATTGGGGGTATTTTTTCCATATGCAGTGCTGTCTCTCTTTTCGTTCTTATTTTCATCAATTTCTTTTATATCTCTTTTACTTAGTAATACTGTGGATGTAATAAATAAAAGACACTAGAAAGCTGTCATATCCTCTGTGATATCACCATGGCAAGAGGAAAAAAGATACTGTGTTTTTTACCCATCCTGTGGTTGGGGTTTTTTGTGGGTTTTTTGTTTTGTTTTGGTTTTTTTGTTTTGGCTTTCTTTTTAACCAATCATTTATAGGCAGTAGGCAAACTACACACTTACCGGGAGGATTTACAGGCCGTTGAATGGCCTGATTCTGTCACTTAGTCTGTTGTCTTCTGTAGGATCTCTGTGGTCTGTGAGGTGAATCATATCCGCTGTCTTCTGTAACAAAGACTGCTTTAACGTTAATGCTGATGCTGTAGTCTCTCTGCAGGCTTGCTAATCCAAACCACCATTGGTTTGAAAAGTCTGTTTTTGTGCAAGCAATGGTAATGACGTCTGTAGCTCTGAATACATCTCAGCATTGATTGAAAAATGAACAATCGTGTATGTGATTGAAGTGGTCTTTAACTGATACTGTTATTGCAGTGTAAACGATACGAACAGTGGTGCAGAACCGTAAGAGCAGCTCAACATAAAGCAGAAAAAGAAACATGCAGAAAAACGTGGCTATGCTTCAGTAACTGAAGATTATTTGCTGGTTGTTGCGATGAATAAAGTTGCACCGAGGGTTATTTTGTTTTATGATTGCTGATAAAACCTTTGTGAATTTTGCCTTCACATAGATGGCATCACTTTATATGTACCAGTGTTAGCTTAATGACAGAAATTTTGGAGTAAAATATCAAATGTTTGCTTTTAAACAGGTTGAGAACTTCAGAGGAAACGGACAGTAAGTTTCTGGTTGCTTGTCGCTCATTTTAATTCCTCTCTGCAAATCTCACTCTGACAATTCTGAAGTATGAAATCCAAAAGGAAGTTAATTTGCTATAGTTGGAGTGTTATAGGAAAATGTTCAACTGTTGCTTCATATGTTAGTTTCTAATTCATACTTTAAAGTGAAAGATTTTTTTAATGAGGACATGTTTTTCTCATGATAACTTCCAAATCTTAAAAGAAAAAAGATCTATTTTTACTCTAGCCTGCCCAATAATGTTGTTCTTTTGAGCAGGAAGAAACTGTTTAAGATGATAGTGCTGCTTTCATCTCTGGCAGTCTAAGAAATCTCCTGAGTCAAGGCAGGGTGTATACCTGAGGATAGATTGTGATACAAAATTTTTAATGTACTCTTGATTTTTCAAGTTGTAGTTTGGTGTAATTCCTCTGTGTGTGTGGTTTCCCTGACATTACGAAATCGGTGAAGGACTGAATTCATTATGAAATGGCCAATGAAGAAAGTCTAGCTTATAGTGAGGAATGACTTTGTTCCACAAAATAGAGTGATAGTTAACTTCACTTGTATTTGTTGCCTTTTAGTCTGTCTTCCCGCTTTTCTGATGTGCCACTTGGCTGTAAGAGGCTGAGCAGCTAGGTATCTATCTCTTTTTGAGGCTAGCTGTGACGCAGAAATGAGTTGCTCTTAGACTTATCTCCCCTTTAAGTGCTGCTCTTTCTGGGTCCGGCTGTGCAGAAAACCCTGCAAGTGCTGAAGCAGACTGCTGCAAGTGTAGTCAGCCGTGGGGCTACGCTCTAGAGTGCACCATTGCTTTGATTAAAATCCAGTTTTCCCATCCTCAAAAGGAACGACTTAGCCCCCACTCCTGTCTGTTGTTTTACAACATCCAAAATGCGACAAAACTAGTTGGGTCTAGCGAGAAAGAGAGCAAAAAGCTCCTTGAATCTCCAAGGCCACTCAGTGGAAGTGCTGGCCCTTCCCCCAGCATCTATTTATGTTTTTTATTTAAGATATCTTTTGCTAGAAAAAGGAATAAGAGCAAATAAAATACACCAAGAAGAAAAGTATAATGTTCAAATATTTTGACAAAGATTCAAGTTTGAGTATCTTATTTTTCAGAATTAAAAGTAGTACAGTATACTTATTTTCTGAAATCTGGCATTTTGAAGGATTGTTTTGCACCAGAACAAAGTGATTTCATCTAATTCATGAAAACATGCTCATTAATATCATTTTTATTAAAAAAAAGATTTTTGGACCAAATTTCATCTCTCTGTGCCTGTTAAATATGTAAACACAGAAACTGTTTGTCAGTTTATATTTTAACAGCATTTTAGATGTGGGTTAACGGGACAGTATTGTTTTAACTTTAGTGTAATAGTACAGTTAATGGAATGCTTAATGACTGAGGATGGAGTTGGAAGAATCATGCCTTTGGGAGGCTGTGAAGCATGATGGACAGCAAAGTGCTTTTAAAATCCCGGAGGTGTAATTGGTTTAGAGAGGCTACATGTCCTTGAAGTTAATATCACAAGTTTCCCACCATTTCCCTGAATAAATAAGTCATCTGACTATGTTACATTGATGACTGAAATCTGCCAGTATAGTACCTTATAACGTAGTTAAAACCTATTAGTAATTCTCCTCTTTAGAATGCTGAGACAGTAATTCTGATTAATCTGTTTCATGACAAACTCTGGGATGGAAGGAATTAAAAAATCATGCATTTATCTCTGCTACAATACGCGTAATGATCCTTTAAACGTTATTTCAGATATCTCTGCCTGCTTGAAAACATCTCAAGACCTGCATCATCACTACTCAGGTAAGCAGGAGGCATCAGAATGATAGCTGAATAATTTAACACATTAAAAAGAACATTAGTTCTTCCCTTGTCATCCTCTGTGATTTTCGCTTTGAAGAGTTGCACAATTGCCCACTGCTAAGAAGGTTCTGTATTAATTCATGCCTAACTCTCCGGTGAGGAAATTATGAATTATTTGCTTGCTGCTAATTGCTTCATTCTGGGTATTTTTGGCAAATCCAGAGCAGAATGTAGATAATCACTTTCAAAATATCAGTGGAAACAATGAATAGAGCTCCGATTCCTGGGGGGCAGAAGAGGCACTCGTTTGTTTTTAGCTGTCACTTCCCCTCACACCTCCCACATCATCCTTTGTACTTTCTGGAATTGGTTTCTTCAGTTAATTGGTCCTATGCTATTTATTCTGTGTTTATATACCTATGAACTCCTGGAAATCTGGCAGGGAATAAATCATTTGGATGCTAATTGCCTGCAGTCCTGTCTTTTCCTGAGCTGAGTATGCACAGATTTTCCCACAAGGCTTGGATTTCAGTTTTTCCCGGAGGAGAACTGTGGATGGCTTGCCAGTAGATGTCTCTGTTGCCTACAGGACTTGGCCTCCTTTGAAGGGAAGCCTAGGGTAAACCAGAAGCATTAGCAGCCTCCTGAAGTTCAAAAAAACCTGTACGATTTTCACTGGGAATAACAACTCCTGGTTTGTAAATCAGTGTACAGAAGTAATTTCTGTGACATCGTGGCATTGTTGCAGTGATTCATTTGGCTCTTGTCAGATGTGCTATTTGAGATTACAGAATCACAGAATCATTAAGGT